>NW_015150630.1:441183-458365 GCF_000732505.1 Cyprinodon variegatus | reverse complement strand
CGTTTAACTGTGGAAGAAACACACAGTTCCAGTCACTGAGACAGAATGTCAAATCAGCATGTTTCATGTAATATTGCTTTTAGACTGCTTGCAGACTTGGCAACTGGCAGAAGACAATTGTCTGAGTTGGGAATCAAAATGCAAGATGCTTAGAAGACAGGAGAGAACAGTGGAGGAGTTTCAGCAGTCATCCTTCAGACAGAAAGACTCTAGAGGAAACACCAGAAAGCCATTAACTAACCACAGAATTATGGTGATCTATTTGCTCTGATGGTCTTACAGACAGCTAATGAACAAGCTTCAACTCTCCTCACAGTCACTCCACCCACACCCTATCTCACACAAACTGCATATCGACACACCCTGAGAGGCAGTCCTGAAAAACCTCTTGCTTGTTCAAAACAGCATGGCAGATCAATGCCTGATTCTTAAATCAAGGGAAAAGGTTATTTTGTGTCCCACTGGGATTCCACTCACTATTCTCTTATAGCTAAGACACTCCCATACCCATTTCAACCAAACCAGTCCAACCCCCTTCCAAAACAACACATGCACATATCTCCTAATTAAGAGCGAGGCGGTGGAGCTTTTTTGTGTCTGTGGTTATACGTGCAATGTTAGTGTCTGGAGTGTGAAAACAGATCTGATGGAGCAGTGCCCTCAGCTCCCCCTGATCAGGCTCCAGCAGGTATCCCCCCCTGATTGACAGCTCACAGGTCAGCCGCCCATCTCTGAGACTGTTAGTGGGTGGGCGGTAAAAAGATTTGGAATGCCTGGGACACTGATTGCTTTATTGCTCGCCTGTCAGAACCATTGTACGGCTCTGTATTATTAGGGCTCGCCATCTCTCACCGTCTGGAAGGTGTCGCATCTCAGCTCTGCATAAAGAATTGCCACTCTATTCAAAACCCTCTCTCTCTTTTTGGCTGAAAGAAAGAAAGCACAGATTTTTCCACACAATCTCCTGTACTGGTTTTCAGATAAAGCAACATGAGTGTCTCTGGGGGAATGGTGTTCATGGTACTGCTTTACACTCAACTGATGAAGATTTGAGGTCCCGTTTGGCTATAATCTCTCACATTGTTATCAATGACTGTCAATAATGGAGTGCAGAAATTATTTTCTTGATTTTCTTTTTTTTTTTTTTTTATTGTAGTCATTCTGGTCTTCTTCATCAACATCTGAACATTAACTCTTCTCCTAATGGTGGACTTATTTGGTGAGCAAATAAATAATGTCAGACTTAGTTAAATTATGCAAGGAAAATAGGGTAGTATAGAAGACAGCCTACTACAACTATAGGTCTCTAGATAAAATGACTTGGTCCAAATTGTGTTCACAGTATTCTTTAGGGGCAATTAGGCAATTAGTCATTCAGCTGACAATTTACTTCCCATTTTTATGTGCTTGTTTGTTTTTATTTAATGTGTACAGCAAATCATTAAATAGGAGACAAGACTCTAAACTATTTACTACAAAGGTGGCAAGCACTTAAGGTCTAGTATCGGGCATTATCTTGTCCTGATATTTTAAGGCATTTATTGATAGGAAGCCTTTTAGATTAAAATAAGTGATTATATTGCACAAACAACCTGTTAGTTGTTAATTGAATGCTGAGATAATCTACTCAATTAGGAAAAATAGGGATATTTATTAACCACTGACCAGTAGGGGATTTGAACATTATTTTAGTTTTTTACAAAAAGATTTATTGACTAAAACAATAAATAAACACCAAGAAACAGCAATTATTATAACTGTAATAACCATGAAAAAACATAACAACATAGTGATGAATAAATCTGAGAAAAATTTAGTGAATGTAGTTTGTTTTTACTTCGATAGATCAATTAAAGGAACAAATAATAGCACTTTTGTGTGTAAATGTACTAATAATATTCTGCCTGCCTCACTGCAGACACCAGCTCCTCATAAAATCAACCATGCTGAACACTGTAGGGGAAGCAAAACTGGACCTTTTTAAGTGTCTGACATGAGCTCAGAGTGTCTGATGTCATTTGCAAAAAAAAAAAAAAAAAAACAGTGTTCCAGGACCAAACCCAACAATTCCAATGTTTTATGGAAAAATGCTTGGCTCCACGGCACTAGGCAGTAAGCATAAGGATGACTAGAGGAGATTTGTCTTAACTGTGATTCTAATGGTTTGATCAGAGGCATTCACACAAAGGGTCCGCTAGAGGTCACTTTTTAAAGCTCAAACAGTTTGTATTCTGTTCCTCCATACTCAAAGGAGCAGATGCCAGTCCTGCTGATTGGCTAGGTACCTCCTACCACCCTATCTAGATTTTCTTGAGATAGTGCCAGTGTCCTGGATCTCCCTCACACCCTTCGTACTGTACTGGAAGAAACTGCAAACCCTCTTACAAAGTCATATACAGTAGTCTTACTGTATGCAATCCTGATGGATTTGGATTGCCTGTGCAAACTCTGTGGACCTTAGGTACTGCTTAATGCCATCAGTAGTGACACTATCTCTGGTCAAACGAAAGATAAAGAAACAAAAATCCCTTAAAATCTCTTTTAAAAAAATGAGGAGGTAATACATGTTTGTGAATTCATGTCTGTGGCTTCACGCTGCAGCTCCATGCCTGTTTTTGACTGGTCTCATTTTCACCCCTTTTGTACGTCTATTGTTAATTTGATTAACACCAAAACAGCTGACACTGAGAAAAAAAAATCCACTATTTAAAAGACTAGATGAAAATTTCACAACTTTTGAAATAAGAAGTGTTCTTTTGTTTTAATTGGACCAAAGCATTACAGGACACATCTATTATGTATATATTTTCGATTGAATAGTGAATATACCAGCTTAAACACAGACTTGTTGTTTAGATGATGCAAGGAAAAGATAGATATACATCCTGAAATGAAAATAGGAAAATAGAGAAAAAAAACCCTGTATCTTTTTCAGCAACATCTACTTCAGCTGCAATGTATAAAAAACACAACAAATCAACTAACTTTCAGCATATTGACAACCGGTCAATTTGCATGTCTACTGCAGATTTGTGTCCATCTTTAATGAATAAACACAACATTACAGTGCAGTTTAATCTAAAAGCAAATGTAGCAGACAGAAGAAGCGTCCATCTGTTTTCTTTCAGTTTTTAAGCCACAGATGTAGCTCTAATAACTGTTAGCCTTAAAATAGCTTTATGAGGGGGGCCTTGGCTTGTGCAATTTATTACTGAATAGGGATAAAACACACAGAAGTTATTTCTGTCAATTATGCTACCCTCTGTTTTGGTGTTTTTATTAGCTGCAACAACATTTAGCATCCGCCTCTGCACTTTTTTATTTTCTGTCTGTATTGCTTGTGTCTGCCTCTGCCATCGTTCAAGTGTTTACTCCAGAGACAAAGGGGACAGCATCATTTCCTGCCATTCATGAATGCTATGTAAGGTGGGGCCCTGGCTGGCTTCCTGCTCTTATTGTTGAAGATGGTATAGTAGATTATGCGAATATAAGAAAATGTATCATTTTCACTATGTTGTAACTGGTTTCAGTTGCATATCAGCTACAGTGGGATTTTTTGACTGGAATTAAACCATAGAAATGTTTAAACTAATTTAGCATTAATAGAAATATTATGAAAAAACCCTTATCAAAAGAAAAAGACAAATTCACTTAAGCATAAAATGCTATTTTTTATATACTAAAATAAATACATTTAAATGGAAAAATTGCTAGGTGTCATGTCAGTGAATGCTGCTGGACTATGGCTTTTACTTCCCAATGGAACAAAGAGACTCCTCCAAAACTACAATGGTCGAGTGAACAGCGTCTACATACAAATCCCTAGTTGTTTCCTTTTTTCATGTTACTCCCCAGACCGAGATGACAGACTGGCAGGCTGTTTAAGGTCATTGGAGCTGTGCCTCCTGCTCCCCTGAATCCCAGGTGATGGCCAGGCCGCATCCTCGAGTGATCCTGCTGCTCCGGGCCATAGCAGAGACATGTCCACTGGGGTGCTGCGACTCTGTCTCCATGGAGCCGAGGCGACAGGCTGGCCACGCCTCAGCCTCACACCTTCATGGTCAGCGAATCGGCGTCTCAGAGGAGACATCCCTGCCTAACAGCAGTTGCACAAGTTGTGATTGCCCCCATTCCTAGCCCCAACACCATTCATTCTTTTTTCTTTTTTTTTCTGTAAGGGGGGGCCTTCTTAAAAGCCGTGACAGGAACAACAACGGTCAGACTACCCCTCCCTACCCTGGCAGAGCTGCCCCTGTGAGTCCTGCTGGGAACAGTAGTGGGATGTAAGATTAGACCTGCAAGTCTGGGCAGGGCCTTAGAGGGAATGCAATGCATTGGGACTGCCCACTCTGTCTAAGGCTCATGCTCCATTATGCTTTTTATCTCCGGGTGTGAAAATATCATTCCCAAATGCTACCTCCTTTAAGCTCCATGCACAATTGGCTAGTGATGAAACCTGGCTTGAATAGCTCAGTTCAGCATCCCTGATGGTCCATGTTATCACATCTCAGTATGCCGATCCAATCTAACAGAGAGTTGAGCAGCAGACACATACTCCTGAATATATACATCACTGACAAGCAACTTTCATTCTGGCCTTCGTATTGATTTTTAAATGTGAGACTGGTCTTCTTTGTGCATGTGTGTTCTAATCTGAGATATGAATGATAACCTCTTCATCACTCTACCCCTTGAGTGTTCTTACTGGAAGCCATATTGATTTTGTTAGTCTGAGAGTCCTTGCATTGCATGGCCTTTACCTCAGGGACAAATCTAATTGTTTATCTCTGGACAGACTTCTGCCTTTACTCCCTTCTGTCTCATTATGTGCCAAGATTTGTCAAGTCAAGTCTCTCCACACTCTTGAATCGCGCTTTACAACATGTCGTTCTGTGGAACACTACAGATGGCTTACTTATCAACAGACCCTCCCACATGGAATGCTACAAACATGACAGCACAACACACTTGCAAAAATATACACAAACCGACATACAATGTAATCACACTCTGGAGACGCAATTACACGTACTGACACACAAACATGAGTCGCAGGATTCTTCAGATCATTTATAAGCTTTCTCGAGGAACATGATAAACAGTTTTTCAGATCTTAAATGAAGTGTACACATGATAAATTCTGTATTTCTTTCTGAAAGTGTGATATTTGCTCATCCTGTATTTTGATCCATTTCATCACAGAGGATTTATGACCGAATAAAAACACAGACGGAGCTGTTGGAACCCACCACTGATATTCTAATCAGCAAAGGTCAAGTCAATAAAGAAATATGGCTTTCCAAAAACCATTCTGCTAGTGTGATATCAATAAATTTGTTGTCTATAAATTGAGCTCTCATCAACGACAGACAATGTGCTGCATTACAGTGAATTACTTACGTTTCATGCTGTATTGTAGTGACAAATCAACAAATGATTAGTGTGGCTTCTTACAGTATCTCAAACACAGTTCTGCCTAATATATTCATTGTAAAGCTCCTGTCAATAAAATATCTTTGTGAAATAGAGACTAAAAAGCACAACCATTTGCAATAATACAGAAACACAAAAAAAACAAACAAAAAAACACAAAAATAAAACTGTATGCCAAAATGTCAGCATTTCATTTTTTGATGGATAATGTTCACCAAATAAAGCAGGGATGTGGAATTATTGTAAAATTAATTACATTGGAGGAACCAACATTGTGTTTTGGTGTATTCGTTTGGCTGCTTGAAATGTTTCATTCACTGGAGGTTCAATGCAAAAATGATCAAATAATAATATATTCAAAAATGCTGTTAAACTGCTGTAATGATTAGATGAGCTTTTTAGGAGCAGTAAATGTTACTGGCTTATAAATTTAGACCTTTGTTTTTAATTAATTTATATTTACTCCTTTATTTAGCCTATACTTAAGACCCTGTTTTATTTTCAAAATGGTGTTTTAGGGGTGTGGTGGTTATTTAATCCTTTGCTATTTCCTACTAAATGGATTCCTCTACCTCTGGATGTTTCAGAGTGACTGGTGTAATGGTGCTCAAAATAAGTTCATATTTAAGCAAAAATTATGTTTTGCTTTTCGGCTGGCTACTAAATGCAGGATTTCTACTGATCTCAGATTCTTTGAGAACACCATGGCTGTTACTCTCTAATGCATAACATTTTGAAAACCCATCTCTCTTATTCTTTATGCAGAAATCATCCAGTATGGGGAAGGGCTGGGACATAAGCTGTCAGATAAAGTTGTGGCATTTTTCCACTCTGCAGAAGGAGGGGTAGAAGGCTGTAACTTATCTGCTGTACCATGCACATACTATAAGCCAGATAGAGTGTATGCACTGTCCATAGTTGCTTTAGACTTCATAGTTAAGTGTATCACTTTCTCACAATTTTTCTGCTAGTGGGAGGAGGAAGGGGAATGGACAATCACGAGTTAGTAAAAATGCTTGTAAATCCCTTTATTATCCCACAATGGGGAAATTCACTCTCTGCATTTTAACCCATCCCCTTAGGGGAGTGGCAGCCTAGTTAGGGGAGTGGCGGACTAGTGGTTAGCGCATTGCCCTTGGAACCCAGAGGTTCTGAGTTCAAGGCCCACTCCCACGGACTGCCACTCTTGGTCCCTGAGCATAGACCCTTAACCCCACACTGCTCCCCGGGCGCAGCACAATGGCAGCCCACTGCTCCCCAAGAGGATGGGTTAAATGCAGAGTTCACTTCATTGCTCTGTACATGTGACACTGTAATGACAATAAAAGCTGGGGGAAAAAAGCAGTGGGCTGCCATTGTGTGGTGCCTGGGGAGCAGTGTGGGGCACAAGTGCATTGTTCTAACCTATAGGCCAACACGCCTCAAGCTAACTGAGCACCTAGCGCTGCTTCTTCTTCACCTGGCAACCACTGTACACCAGTCAGTCAGCTCCGATAGTGGCAGAAATGTTGTGTTTAATCATAACTGCCTGGTGTAGCCTTTTTTTGTAACATAAAAAAACTGTTAATGGCAAAAACTAAGCTGTGAGCAGATGTGTCCAGCGGGGTTCTGTTTTTGGTCTGCACCAAGTCTGACTCAATTGTGTGTAGTTGTCCACAGACTCACATGGCCTACACAGACAGTCCAAGCACGGTAACCGAGATAACTGTTGAGTGTAAATGGAACTCAACTGAAATCGACAGTGCCAGACACAACCAAACCGTGCTAAATCTGGTACTAGTTCAAAAATAGGGCTCGGCACAGTTCAATTGTGGCTCGGTTCTCTGAAAACAAAGAGCGCATGAGCAGGCCGCGTCATCTCCTATTTACAGTCAGCTGAGTAATTTGCAGGTTTTCCAGCTTGTCCAGCTTTGCAATTCACAGATCTCTTCACCTGTTCACAACACAAACTTCTTCTCAGCTAATTAACAATAAATGGTATCAAAAGAGTGTGGTGCTTGGTAGGATGATGCAGAGACTGTGACACTCATTGAAATTTGGGCGAAGTTTCTGAATGTTTTGTGTGCCGCCATTTCTGTTTGCTTATTTCGTGCCTTGACAGCTGTAGAATCGTGGACTGCCAAGGAGAGGAACCGTGCTAGAGTGAAGTGTAAATGGTTGTAAGAACTAAGCTCGGCACCCTTAAAGTTGCAGTAGGAGATCTTTTCTAACAAATTTTTTACCATGTGGCTTAAAGATCTCCCCCCAGCCGCTTGGCAAGAAGTGAAATAGAAGGTCTGGAAGTGAAACTAAAATAAATGGTCAAAGCTATAGTGAGAATTCAATGAATAATCTCAACTAATCACAAAAGACGGCCCGTTGTACACGATTGGTTCCATGACATGTCAATCTTGGTCGTTTGCTTGTCCCTCCCCGCTGTGCGTGTGCCCTGATATATGAACAAATTGACCCCCAATGCTTGTGCAGGACGCCATGGCTGGAAGCTAGCTACTGTTATGCTATGTTCACACTTTTGGTGACCAGATAGGTATGAAAAGTAGGACACGTCTGGGAAAAAGAGGACGTCTGGTCACTCTTTATCACACCTAAAGCAGCAAGAGCAGCAAAAATGTGTGTGCTGCTTAATTTTTGATGCTTGCACAAGTTCAGTTCTGACGCGCAGCTGAAGCATTTTTGCTGCTCTGGCTGCGCGGTGGAAAAAGTGGGTCTGAAGCGTGTTGCGCGGAGCTACCCTATCCTTTCTTTGCCTATAACAATGGCCACTATAGTTGCTGTGATCAGGGGGTAAAAACTAGTTTGAATCTATTTTGAAGTGAGAAAGTCCACCTGAACATTGTCAGTGTAGTCAGTTCAGCCAGATTACCATCCTGCCTTCAAATATTATTTTTGTCGTAGCCGCTCAGACCCCTGTACACCGGCGGTGCGTTGTCACTAGGAAACCCATTCAACAGCAGCCTATGGCTGGTCGCCTCCTTGCTTTTCGCCTCGCTGGCAGTAAGGCCTTTTTTATGTACGTAATCCAAACTGCAGGCACCTGGATAATAAAAGCGAACATGTTTTGCCCGCAGATTTCAACATTTTAGGTTAATTTATGCGTTAATAAACTGTTTCGGAGGAGTGATCATAGCGCTCTGCATCATCATTTCTGTCTTTCTCTTTGCCAGCTCCGTGCAATGCTCTGCCTCAGCTGCTCTAGACACGTTGCAGCATGCATGTTCATGCGTTTTGAAGGCGTGGTTTCGTGGGGTGGTCTGAAGGGAGAGGCATGGTTGTGTATGTTCAAAAATATACCTTGCTGGAACCGTTTTCCAACATCTCCTACACCTTTAACTGATCCAAGCTCAGTCCCAACTCAGCACAGATCAGTTTCACAGGCTTATGTTGCATCCACACGTGTCTGTGTTAAAACTACATAGAACCGTGACACCTTAAGGAGACAAAAATAGCTATTTAGATATGGACATGAAAACATAGTTTAAAAACACTAAATACTTCTTATGGGAGAGCTTTACAAATTCAGGTATGCTATTTCGATTCCTGAGCAATTCCGTAATCAGATTGTTTTTATGTCTTTTGCATATTTGGTTGATGTGATGTAAACATCTGAGTATTAGTTCTCTTCCAAGGGAAAACATGTTTTACTAAGCCATTTGTGTTATTATGCAGATTTTATCGACTAAATATCACTGAAAGAGCAAAAGTTTCTTTTAACATATAACATTATTTCTGATTCAGCATAAGTGGACCCCTTGCAATATATAAGAAAACTAGCACCAGAAGACAACTAACAATACATAAGAAAAAAGTGCCAAAGACAGTATTCAATCATAGCTGTAACTGACTTTGGAAGGCTAAAAAAAGCATGATAAAGAACCGTTAGGAAGCAGATTACAGGCTGGCTACAGGAGCCCCTAAGCTAATAAAGAATCTAATAGTAGCTTGTTAGACTTTATAAACTCTCTAAAAAGCATAACAGCAATAATGTATACATTGCTCAATTAACAAACATTAACAATCAGTATTATTGATAACAGAATTAAAACTGCTGCTAACTACAGCTAAAAAAAATGTTTTTATGGGGCAAGCATGCAGTTTAATATCTTTTGATGCTCGTGTCACAAATACAGACAACAGATAAGCAATACAATTTTTTTTTCCAATCCTCCTACCAACTCTCCAAACTCTTTCAGGCCACTGGAAGGCTTTGGTCAGATTTTATCAGCGAGTTAACTCTAGCAAAGTAGGCCAGATCAATATGCGCACTCTCAGAGAGGAGCCAGAGCAGAGAGTTAGAGGCACGGAGGAGAAAAGGCAAAAGTGGTAGGGAGCAATCAGAGAGCTGTGGATGTATGCCTTCAGGAGTGGATCGATGCACTGACAGGGGCCCTCCTTTGTTCTCACATTGTGCTCAGATGTTGGGCGTGCTTAACATGATTGCTTAAAGGTTTTTGTTTGCCTACTTGTGTTTTTGTTTGTCATTTTGCTCTACTTATAACATATCCTGCTGTCCCTTTTGTTTTTCTTTTTTTTTATAGATAGATAAGATGTTTTTTTCAGATTTATTCTTTTTTGCAGTTTGCTTCTTATCAGCGGGTGTTTGTATTTAGGTGTTCGCATTTATACAGATTCCTGCACACTTTTGTTTCTTTGGTTACACAAAGAAATTCGTTGTCGCTTTTAGCCAAGCTAAATGCGATGAAGAATTGTATCCGATAAAAAAATGAGGTGGGGCATAGAGAGAGGTGTTGACCACAAAGGACAAGTAGGTGTCAACAGATCTGTTCTCAGCGTCCATGGGCCGTTGAAATGCATGAGCTCCTTTCCAAGGTTTAATAAGATAGCACAGATGTGCCCTTGTCTTACAACAGCCCTCCGTTTCATTGTACTTTGGCCTGCCAACCCTGCCATTGCAAGACCTCTATTGCTTTGGTTGCATGAGAGGGTCTCATTAGGACAGACAAACGAAAACCGAGGTCAAGGTATATAAAGGTAGCCAAGGCTAAGGAGGCTGCCTCTAAGATTAGATGGAAGCTTTACCCCATCCTCGGGCCACCCAGCGGACCTCTGGCCCTCCCCATCATGACCTCCAATATCTGTCATTATTTGATGAGGGAGAGCTTGATAATTATTTTGCGTGGATGAAGAAGAGGGCACAGTGTGAAAGGAGTGTCTCATTCTAGGGGAAAGGATAGTAGAGGATAACAGAAAAAAAAACTAACAAAAAAAAGATCAAAAGCAGGCCTTTTGCTTTTCATGCCTCAGAGGCTCCAAAGAGGATAAAGAACAATTGGGCCCTGGGTATCCTGTCCTCTCTTGCAATTAGGCTCAGCTGATGAAGTGAAAAGGATGAATGGCAGGGTTCAAGGCCTTCCCTAGGACTCACACAACAGGACGTGGTTTTTACCTTCTCCTTCTTTATCTTCTTCTCCATTTATAAAAGAAAATTACAGCTAAAGTATTTCCAGAGTCACCAAAATTCAAGGTGCAAAATCTTCATTAAAAGGACACAAGCGACTGAGAATGTGTAAGTAGACCACAAGGACAAAAACACCCTTGCATGCATTAAGGTGTATTTTTCCTTAGTGTATACTGTAGTATAACTGGATTCTTGACATTTTTAAATTAAAGTAAAAAAGCATGCTATCTTTACCTGCTTGCAGTAGTTTCATCAAAGGTACTCATTGTTATAATTTTTGTTTAAGTATTATGTGACAAACCAAAGATTCTAATTCAGGGTTATGGCCTGCAATTCAGCCGTCCTGCTGTCTGCCACATGCAGAAAAATACCATTATCAAAACAATTTAAAAACTGGACCCAAATAATTAAACATACACACAACCTTGATAATTTTATAAAAAAAAAAATAAATGTTGAATCTTGACTGTGCAAAACCTGCCTTTTAAAAAACTTAACTACACGGTTTCATGTTTCTCCTTACAAATCTGCCTGGAAATCTATTTGCATTAGTAAAAAGCAAGAAAAAGCTTACTAATGCTAGGAGTCATGTACTATGAGTTGCATTCAAATCGAATATACTTTTAACTGTGTAATATTTGCACATCAACCATAAAAGCAGCTTATTTTGCCTTGAGCAAAAATAAATAGTATTTCAAACATGCAGAGAGTAATATAAAAGAGCAATTAACAAAATGCGAGACAGTTATTCTAGTAAAACTAAAACTATTGGACAATATTCCCAATCAACGTGTTAAGCTGTTACAGAACTGTGACGGACTCCTGCATTCTAGGTCCAACAAAGATTGCTTTTGTATATAATTCCTTCCAGCAGATTTTCTATTTTATATCCTGTCTACCTAACATAAATTAAAAACTAGTATTGTTGTTACGGTATGAATTGTCAAACTTTTTTTTATTACCTGTGTTTTATTACCTTGGTTTTTATGCACAAATTTAAATGCACTTTCTGTAATAAAAAAAAATGTCCTGCTTATTTCCATATTGACCTTTATCTGAGTATGCAATTTTTAAAAACTGTACAGGATTGTTTTGTCATGTATTTATATGCCTATATTCCTGTCTTTTAACCTCTGCCAAGGAGGTTATTGAAGTTTTCTGTATGTTTATTTCCTCTCTGTGCACAGGATAACTTAAAATGTTATGAATTCAGACTTGAACCTCCAAAAGCATTTAAAGACAATTACAAGGTCGGCTTTCTATAACCTGAAGAACATTTCCAGGATTAAAGGACTAATGTCTCAGCATGATCTGGAAAAACTAATATATGCGATTATTTTTGGTCGAATTGATTACTGCAATGGTGTTTTCACAGGTCTGCCTAAAAAGTGGATCAGACAGCTGCAGCTGATCCAGAACGCTGCTGCCCGTGTCCTCACTAAGACTAAGAAAGTAGAGCACATCACCCCAGTTCTAAAGTCCTTACACTGTCTATAAATCTCTGAATGGCTTAGCACCTAAATACATCACAGACTTGCTATCAGTGTATCAACCCTCCAGACCACTCAGGTCTTCTGGCTCCAGCCTGCTCTGCAGACCTAGAACCAGAACTAAACATGGAGAAGCAGCATTTAGTTCCTATGCTCCACTTATCTGGAACAAACTTCCAGAAAACTGTAAAAGTGCAGAAAGCCTGAGTTCCTTTAAATCAAGACTAAAAACCCATTTGTTTAGGATTGCCTTCGAATGTTCTAGTTAAACAGTTCAACTAAAACATATTTTCTTTAGTCCAACTGTTTTTAATATTCTTTTTTGTTTCTGCATTTTTTATTTTATTTTATTTTATTTTTTCCTTTGATTCTGTTTTATCTTCCTGTATTTTAATCATGTAAAGCACTTTGCATTGTCTTTGTACTGAATTGTGCTATACAAATAAATTTGCCTTGCCTTGCCTTGAATGGATTTTAATGAATTTTTTAGCAAAGTTGCACATCTGTCCAAGTAACATACTGTATATCACATTTTGATGATGATTCAAATCATAATTCAATGCAGACATTTTGAAGGGATTCTTTCACATTATTTGGCTGAACAGGCAGCATGGGGCAAAATCTGCTGCTTGGTGGACGTCTGCGCTCTCCCCGAGTGCTTTTCTAGTTATTAGGTTTTTACCGTTATGTGAATCTACATGCTTTCCTTTGCCTTTCACTTTGCTGCTGATACACCTGAAGTTTCCCATCAGGAAACATAAAGGTAATTCGGTTCTATTCTTTAACAGACAGAGATAACAAATAATGGTCTAAATATTTATTTATTCTTTTAAGTTTTCGGTCTGGCTTAAATGTACACACTAAACACAGTGAAATACAAGACTTCACCAATAAAAAGATAACTTCTATGAAAATGTGTATTATTGGATTGAATTTGTAACCAAACCTTTCTTATGAGAACATTAGAAATAAAGTCCCACCTAAAGTGATTAATAGATAAAAAATTTGGAGATGCACCTATAAGAGATTGGGACATTTCTGGTTTGCTCAGAAATGCATAAACTTAGAATCCAGATGCTGGTATAGAAGTATATTTTATTTCCTTAGAAACCTTTACAGTGCTCAAATGGGCCCCGAAGCTTTGACTATACCGCCACACTACACTAAAACCTTAAGATGATTAGCGATATTCTTAAAACCTAGCCCGCAGATAATGTGTTTAAAGAAGCAATACGGCTTTACTGAGATTTGAGTTCAAAGTCTTAGAAGCATGGGGTCAGAATGCCAATGGGCTAAACAAAGAGTAGCCAAAATGGGCTTTGGGGGATTTGAAACCCAGGCCCCTGGACCCCTTTGATCAAAACAGAGCTACAGCCAGAAAGTACTAAGTATCAAGAGCCCAAGACTGTGCTGCCCCACCAGAATTAAAAGGTTGCCATGGGAAATTAAACAGTAAGTTTGACAACACATCAATATAAGCAAAAAAATACAGCAAAACAATGTCTCAAAGCGATCATGCTGCCATAATATATTTTAGTAATGGATTAAACCTGATTCCCCTTATTCACCAAGAAAAAATTATCAGGAGAGACAGTGCTGTTTTTTTTTACTAAGCCAAGATATACAGATACTGTAAGTTTCACTATTTAAAAACATACCGTATTTTTTTTCTAAATGTAGACTTATCAAACATTAAAAAAAACCTGTTTGAATCTATTTTGATTCTGTTAACCTGTTTCACCAATAACATTGTTTTCATCACATTTACAATAGATATTTGTGGATATCTTGACAGACATTTTCATGTTTTTCTGATGATAACATATTTGAAGGGTAAAGGATAGTGGGTGTACACGGTAAATGAAGGACCAGACACAATCAACAGAGTAAAATACATACTTTGTAAAGTGTTTGTAGGAAGACAAAATGCAAGCCAATACAGTATGCTACAGTATATGCTTATTAAGGAGCACTGTGTCCTACAAAGTTAAAGACTGGATGCAATCAAATGGCTTTACTTGGAAAACATGTTTACCAATCTGACTGTATGATCTGATTGAATTGTCTCTGTAAAGTGCATTTAGATGACATAGGTTGTGAATCGGCACTATGTAAATGAATTGAAATGAACTGTAGTGGTTGGAACACATACCCAAAAATATTGTGTGACAATGACATATAAAGAATAGACAATTCTTCCATTTGGATGATCTTACTTATAATATCTGGAGAAGTAATTAGTTGAAGTTCAATTCTACGCTCATGATTTTTGACAAACATGTACAGAAATGCATGAAGCTTGAGCTTGCACAACACAGCATAATCAAGCTTCTAATTTTTTCACCTATTGTGGTCATTGATTATCAGCAGTGTTGAGAGTAAACATCAGAGATCGAGGAAACACATAAGGAAATATATATATATATATATATATATATATATATATATATATATATATATATATATATATATATATATATATATACATATACATGCATTGTTTCAAGAAAGAAAGGGATGCTGATTGAAAGACGTCTAAAGTCGCTCTATTGACCAAAGTTATGCCAATTTAAATGCAATCACTCAATCTAAATACAGAGAGCATGAGTTTAAGTGTCATAACTCTGGACTTTACTCCGTAAACAACTGATCTGTGCCAGCTTATTATGCTGCGAGAGTTTATTCACCCTAAAGGACCTCTGAAAACGTCTCCATTGTTGTTGTGGTTGGATCTTGATTAGACTGCATTTCAAATCCACTTTTAAACTATTCAAAAGCTGTACATGAGGAATGAAATATCACGCCCACGGAACTTCAGGCAATATTTACCCTTCTATACATAACATTTCAACATGCAAAACAGATTTCAATAAGTTATACACAGTTATACTGAACAGACAAAATAATCTGTCCCTTTTTTCTATAGGTTTAGAGTGATGTAAAACTAATTATCAACTTATGGCTTCTCACCAGCATCATTATCAGACCAATATTTGCTTCTGTGGTTTTCAAACATTTCAGCACTTAAGAGTTAATGTTCTCTCTAAACTATTCTCATGTTTACTCTGATGGCCTCACCAACAGTGCAGCTACAGCTGTAGATAAACATATAGAGGATGATCTAAATTACACAAATTTTGGATAAATACCAACAGTAGGGGTTACAGACAGCCAAGGACATTGGAGTGCAATTCCGAACTTTGTCCTCAAGCTAGCTGAGTACTGAGTTGTGCAATAAAACTTATCAATCTCTTGGAATTGGGAGTAAGAATTACTGAGAGTGATTGGCTTTCAATGTGCTAAAAGTTTTAAAAGATGGGAGGAATTCGGATGTAAGTGCTTAATTAGATACTTTATTACACCCCAAATTACTAGTAGACATAGAGGAGAAGAACAGCAATGTTGGAGACAATGTGGCCATCAGAACATCAAATCACTCATGTATTTTGGTGCTGCCCAAAGTTGGCACCTTACTGGGATGGAATATGAATCTGTACACCGGGGAAATTTTGGGTTATATCATTCCCAAGGACCCCAGAATTTTTAAGCTGGGGCTGATATCTGGAGACGTGTTTCAAAAAGAATATGAGTATCTTTTTAAAGTTCTATCAATTGCCAGCAAAAAAGCTATTACACTGTCTTGGCTAAAGAACCTCCTTCCCCAGCTAGATTATTGGTGGGGATCTTTTACATATAAAAGGACATTCCTATAACACATGTTGGTCTAAGTGGCTGACATACAAGAGCAAGGAAGCATAACTAGGTTTAACATCTTGTAATGTTTTTTTTCTTCTTCTCATTGAACTACAAGTCAGTGCCCCAAGTTCTGTGTGTTTAATGTTTCCTTGTAAGGAAAAATGTGAAATAAAGAGTATAAAAAAAAAATCTATCTCAGTTTCACCTATTTCATTCTAAATGGAGACAATGATCTGGGCATGAAAGAGATGCAGAAATGCATGAAACCAACACTTGCTTAAACTTCATATTACCGGTATTCAGTTTCTATGGTTTTGAATGAGATGTAAGAGAAGGTGGCTGAGCAATCTAAATTTCATTGGCTGTTGGAACGTCAGAGTAATGCAGTACTGCATCTCCCACTTTTTGCTCAGCAATGCTGGCGTTTCACTGTTCCCTGACTTAATAAAAGCAATTCATTTGGCCCTCTTTAAATATATCTAGCTGCAAAGGTATAAGAAATCATGTTTATGAAACTAAAAAAGTATGATCTACCACATATCCAGAATCATAGCAAAAACTACTGTTATGGTTAACACAAATAGACTGAGATTTCATTGGCAATTTTTTATTTTATTCAGTTTCTTACATTCAGAGGATTACTCCATTTACAGAGTTCCGTTGATACAGTGGCTTCCAAAAGTGTATAAAACCAATTAAATATTAATATATTTGTATGGTTTAAAAATTGAGGCAATAATTATTAATTTTTAAAAACGTTTCTAGTTACACTGTGAGATTTAGCATGTATAATTCAAATAATAAAAAAAATCAATCATCAAAGGAAAAATAGAATATGAAGAGCAGTAACACGGTACTGCCAATGTTGGTACAAAGCTTTGGGCCATCGCAAAACATGACTTTACCTCAAGCAGGTTTCTTCTTAAAGCTACAGTGTGTCATTTTCACCGACATCTAAAGGTCGGACTGCAAACTACAGCAACATGAACCACTCCCCGTACCATTGTTTCTCCCAATTCAACAATACATAGACTATCATCGAACAAAATGGCTTCTGCAACATCCACATCACTTTTCTTGTCAAATGATGCCAAGGTTTGTTTACATAGATATTTTTTGTAAAACATATATTTATATGTTTTACAAA
>NW_015150630.1:438514-440048 GCF_000732505.1 Cyprinodon variegatus | reverse complement strand
ATCATCATCATCATCATCATCATCAAAAAAAATAAATAAATAAAAAAATCACATTCTTCCTTGTGGGAAATATAGAAGTTTTCATTGAAAAAAAATATTTCTGTCACTCAACTTTTCTATTTAGCCCAGTTGTACAGTAACTGACAATGCAAAAGGTTGTGGTCACATGAAGAACACAAAAAGTAGGTAAGGGGCTTTCTGGAGCCCTGTCAGTATTGATCTTTGTCTTTTGGCAGCGTACCTGCACATCTTGTATTTTATATAAATTAGAAAATGTGATCACTTTTCAATGCCCGTGTTGCCCTACAGTTTAAAAAGTGTTTGATGACAGTTTCAACAGTTAATTTTAAAGTAAAGAAGGCTATTCACCACTGAGATTTATTCTCATCTAAGGGTTGCCTTTGTACATTGACATCATAATAAAAATTTTCTAACCTTTGTGCAAAACATCGCTTTAAATAAAAGCATTAAATGCAAAATTAGAAAGATTAGAAGAATGCAACTAGGGCAGCTGAACTTAGTTAGAAAATAATTCAGATTCAATATAACTAATGGTAAATGTATACTTAAAAAAGGTGTTAAATCCATGTCATTTTTTAGGATTTACTTTATTTAAAAATATATTTTTATTCATGCAAATGTAGAGAACGCTTTACAAATTAAACTTATCACAACATAAGAACATTATGCCAGTTGACACACTGCTGTTAATCTAGACACTTGAGCCAAAAATATAACTTGACATATTNTACTTTGGTTTAAAGACTCTATTCCCAATTTAAAGAGTCTTGACTATGGCATGGGGGTTATTAGAAGTGGAATTGGGAGAGGAAAATGGCAAGAAAAGGGAACGAAAAAGGCTACGGTGGGCATGCAGCCAGGGCCAGGCAAGGCAGACACATTGGAGATGACTGGAGCAAAGACTGCAAGTTTTGAAACTCTCCAAAGGAGAAGGAGAAAAGTAACTAAGGTATGTATTCAGAAAATGATTTTGGTGTATACTTACTTATAGTCATAATTCAACATGTTTTGTCTAGTGCTCTGATCCATGCAGTAAAGCTACTGTTGTTACACTATACTTGCTACAAACACACTCAAGTAGAATGTTGATCTCGGCAGTCAATAGTTTGTCAGCTCTGCACTGCGCAAAGATGTCTGCCTCAAAAAATGTGGTCCAATGTAATCATAAATATCTATTTCTAAGGCAATTACATGTATGTCCATAAATCCCTTTATTTATTACACTGGAGCTTAAAATAAAATTCATGTCACTTTTCACTTCTCAACAGAAATAAGGGCATTAACATTTGGATTGAGATGCATATTGCTCACAACATAACTTTCATTGAATCTTGAATCAGTATAATTACCGTATATGTAAAACTATGCAACCAAAAGATCTGAGTTTCTTCGTTGATGCTGAGTAGAGCAATAGTTTTATAAGATGCTATGCACCTTGCGATGGGTCTTCCAAATCTTAAAATTTTCACAACAGTTTGAAACATGATGAGAATGCCTTCTCAACCAAGATAAT
>NW_015150630.1:435597-437892 GCF_000732505.1 Cyprinodon variegatus | reverse complement strand
GCCAGTTGACACACTGCTGTTAATCTAGACACTTGAGCCAAAAATATAACTTGACATATTTGATTTTTTTTTTTTTTTTTTTCGGTGACAGAGATGTCAAACTGACAGCACTGAAACTGATCATTCTCATTGCAGAACATATCTTTTTTGTAGCACACATAATGAAAGAAACCTCATTCAATTATTTTGTCTATTACCACTAGCAGATGCTTGCTGATGGCACAAAGGGTCTGGATGCACGAAATATAATGGGCATCTTGTTTTAATTGTTGAGATTTTTCTCTCCCTTTTTTCTTAAGGTGACAGGGCCATTACTCCAAAGTCAGCACTTATCGGCAGTATCACAGAGGATTAATGGTTTCACTTCTGCTGGTAAGAAATGTTCAAGTTGTCCTGATTATCAGTGCAAGAAAAAGAATAATGGTTATTTGTCATTGTGTTAAGCAGTGGGAGACTAATCTAACAAAACACTCAGTTAGGAGCACCATTAACCCTTGCTGGTAGGATGTACATTGAACTGAATGCAGCAGTGAAGCCTGAATCTGTAAAGTTATGTTGGTTTGATTCAGAGCTACAAAACTGGCTGAAAGCTGTTTAATTGTGTCTATCATGGTGGTTTGGAGCAATAAGGATGAATGTGAAGCTAATATGACTGTGCATGCTTACAGAAGAAGTGTTTTTCTCTTCTAAGTGTACAGTGTTTGGGTTTTCTCACATGACCATGGTTAAATGTCGGAGAAGCAGTCTAAAAATATACACAAATAAATGAACAAAAAAACTCCCCACAGATTGAATAACTCTCTGAATTCTATGAATTTTGGATCATGTTATGAAGGAATCCTTTTGGCATTGCAATGGATAAAAAAAAAACAAATAGAAGAATTAAACATCATGATAGAAAATTAGGCTTACAATTGTGATTTAGATTGGGATTTATGGTTTGTTTGTAAAGCGAACAATTACCACCACCAGTAGCTGACACACTACCCATTTAACACATTTGTCTTGTGCAGGATTCTTTTTTTTTTTTCCAGTAGTATATTCCCTGAAGCTTTTGTACTGGTGGCGCACGTTTGTTCCTGCTGCAGTAATCGCCTACATTATTTTCCTTGTCTATCACCTTTATAGTATCTATTAGCCACTCTCTACTATCTGTTTGCAGGACATTTTCTCTTCCTTTTTCCCCATGAATGTTTTATATATTGGAGGGAGAATGATTGTTCTTTGCAATGAGGCCGGTGCATGGCCTCAGTAAGACAAATTGCTCCAGAACGCCTAAATGGCAGTCAATGATAACTCATTGTAAGGAGAGTAAGTGACTTCCAATGGAGTGGATAGGGGGACAGAGAATAATGGCAGAGCACAGGTGAAAAATAGATGTTTGGCTCAGTGTAATTACTCCATTAAGGGGCTCTCTGTTAATCTACCCAAGCTGCAGCGAGTGTTTTTTACACTGGCGAGAAGGTGAGGGGCCAAAAAATGACTGCTACTGGCTGAAGCCAAACCCCTTTAACTCTGCAGTCACAACACAGACTTTGAAGTGTTTACTAATAGTAAAATGCACTGCTGGTTTGTGCTACTTCATCGACAATTTAGTTCAACCATGGATGTACTGATGAAGTTTATCATCGAGTTGACATTAAATATCAGAAAGATGGTCTTGTAGGCTCACTGTGCTTTAACATTCTGTTTCAATTATGTTTTGGAGGGAGGGTCAGTGTGAAGCCTGCTAAATATGAAAATCCTGGTTAGCATAAAAACAGAGACGACAAACTTGCTGCAAATCAACACCCCCTCCTTCTGCTGATTTCCAGACAAACATGATGAAACACTTTTTGGGCATTTGGTGTCTGCTGCTTCCGCCTGTGGCTATATAGACAAAAGAATCTTTAAAAAAATGGTCCAATATGGTCTTAAGCGTTTACTCTGACCACACAATCTGTTTTCTTAAGTGAACTTTTAAAACACTGCTATGAGCAGTGCCCACAGCACTATCAGTGAGACTCACACTGACCTTCTATTCACCTTTATACTATTTCCCATCTGTTTAGGTTCCACCCAAGAATTCATCCTAGTTGGCTGTAGGCCCACTTAGCATCAGGCTTCCTTGGTGAAACCAAGAACAAAACCCTATGAAAGAAAGACTGGCTGTTTGGTGTGTTTTAGAGACATATCCATGCACATTTCTGCAGCATTGTTCAAACTTCACATTAAGAACATAGTTTACATTCTTAGTCTCTAAGAACATATTTGAACTTTGTATAGGTTATTGAAGGGATATAGTTGAACATGAAA
>NW_015150630.1:392332-435254 GCF_000732505.1 Cyprinodon variegatus | reverse complement strand
ATCATATAGTTGTAATTCCTGGCACACAAAATGTTTGCTTTACATAGTAGGGTGTTTTTGGTACCCAATTAAATCAACTGAATTCATTTCAATTCAATTTCTTTCAAGAAACATATTTTTGTTTCAAAGCAGACAGTGAAAAAAAATCAAGCCACAAGGTAACAACAATCATTGATTTCATCTATGAACCATGAGATGTAAAATTTTTTATCTGGCCACATTATTGTTGTGGTAGAAACCTGCAAAGCAGCAGTTTCATGATAACTACCAGAAAAGGTCAGTGCCCTCTTTGAACACATTTGCTTAGTTAAACCACAAGTGCTATCAAACCTTTTTCTGGAACATAGTCAGAATGCTTAGTACTTTTAAAATAAGATCTTGTTTAATGCAGTGTGCCAGTCTTTTTAACATCAATTATTTTATATTCTTATAAATTACATTTACTCTTTATTTTACAGTATTTTAATGCCATCTATACAAAATAAAGATTTTAGAATATACATGTATAGTTGTATGGCTAAATGGAAATATCATCCATCCATTTTCTATAACATTTATCCTCAAAGTTGACTTTACAAAGCAATGTTTTATTGCAAAATAATTGAAACCTGTAATTCATAATCATGTAGAAACCTAATCAGATAGAAATTTAAGTTTTCTTTTTCAACCTGTACATCTCATGCAGCTAGGATGGTGCAAAAGATAATGTTTAGCAACAACATTTAACTTTAAATCTAGAAATTGATTTCAAACTTCACTTCTATTTCAAGTAAACTAAGATTTTTTTTAAGGAACAGATCATTTAAATATATAAAGCCAATAAACAAGCAGCAAGAGTAAAGGAACTGAAAGCAAAACCTTATATTATGGTATATCTCAATCCAGAAAGAAGGGAAAAACTGATTTCCACCTCCTGAGGAACATAATAAAACACACGGAGGCTTTCAACATATATGAACTAAACGTTACAATGCAAGCCGCCCAGGTTGACAAACAATCCCTGATTTGTAAAGCTACAGGTTGCAGAAGGCTGACTTCCATAGTAACGACTGTAAGCAAAAGGTTGCCATTATCACTGGGTGATGAAAACGAGCACCGTGACCCGATTAAAGCGGAAATTTCTGGGTCACGGTCTTGTTTTTCAGTGCTTAATTCGTCCATCGATAGTGACACGCTCCATGGCTCACAACTACCTGTAATATTATCTTTCTGAAAGTCTTGGTTCAGACAGGGGCCTTGTCACTGTAACCCTACACAGAGTGAGGGAGAGTAGCTCACTGAGCCAGCAGGCAGAGGCTGGCTGGCTCTCTGGAGAAAGTGGTGGGCTACAGCCCCACCCAGTGGATACTTGTGCATTTTCTTATTGGAGAATACTGGAACCCCTCTGGGCATGAACTACATTTCCACACACTTTTTCAACTTTCCACAGCTTGCTTAGACAGACATACAGATATAAAGGCAGACAGACAGCACAATTCCTGAACTTTGTAAAGGAAACTGAAACATTTTCCTGTCCTTTGCTATTCCAAATAAATTTCACTGTGACCAAGTGTCTTCAGAAGTTACCCAATTAGTAAGGATAGTTTTTTTTTTTTCATTGCTCATAAAACTCTAAATCTAGCCCTATTTCAGGAAAGCCTGAAACCAGTTAACCTGATTTAGTGGCCTTTGGAGTCCACCAACAAACAAGTTCATAGTGTCTGTGGTCTCAGCTTTTCGGGGCTTCATTCACATCACACACACTTCCCCTTCATCTCATGCTAATGTAGTACACCCTCCCCAAAGGGAAAAAAAAAAAAAAAAGATATCTAGCTTTAAAGACATGGCAGTCGGTTTAGGAAAAAAGGGCTGTGCTTGGTGTTTGAAGTCATAAATGTGACAAAGGACTTCAAGAGAAAAGACCCAAGACTGGCAGTCCAAAGATGAGTGAGAGGCGGATGGGGAACATGTTTTTTTTTTCTCTCTCTCTATCCGCTCTATCCGGAGGGATATTTTGTGGCCAAGCTTGATTATTAGAGATGAAGGACAGGCTGAGAGGATGTGGGATTGTTAAAGTCTTGAATCCTCTCAACAAAGCCATAATTCCTTACATTCTTCTGCACTCCATTCCTGTGGCTTTATGTCTCATGCTCTTAGTGTTCTATTCTGCCCGACAAAATTTGTTATTTTGTGAGTTTGAAATAATATGGGAACATGGAATATAATTGCACTGCTCTAAACCAAGTACACATGGTGCTGTTTAACCAGATTTTCAAGTGTTTACAAATATTTATAGATTCATACCCTCATAATAATCACTACACTGTACATGTAGATAACACTTCAATTTACTGTGTGGCTGTGGATTCAAAACCTCTGTTCCTCTTTCTGTGAGAGTCTGTGCTTCATTTGATGCCCTGTCCATTATTGCCAGCATATTTGAAAAGTGCTAAGCCTTGAAACGAGTCCCATATTATTTCAAGCCGGACTGAATATTTCACGGCAGGAGGCAGAAAATGAGACCTTCCCTCAAGAGACTGCCTGCCGTGCATTCTACTTGGTGAAGCAAACGGAAGATCTCATACTGTGCACAACACACTTGAACAATTATATATTTATCTGGCACATTTGTGAGAAATTTCTTTTTTGTTTGTGAGTGTTCAAAAAATAAAGGGGGGAAAAATGTAAAATTGAGAGAAACCACAAATTCAAAAGTTTCTTGAAATCTGTGCTTGGAACTATTTGCTGCTCAAAAATATCCACTAAAAAGTGGAGCTCCCTGTGAGCTATAGAGCTACAATTGTAGAACAAATGGCAGCAGGCTGAGAACAAGAAGCTAACAACATTGATTCGTGAATCATATTCTTGAAATGAGATCCCGGTCTTGGGAGATTAGTTTGTGCTTTGGGCGATGATTTTATAAACGTGTAACATAGTATCCTCAGGACAGTTATCTAGCAGCAAAGCTCTCTCTTTAGACCGATACTGGAGACTTTCTCAAATATAGCTTTGTAGGATTTGTCTAAACCACAAATTTTGTTAAACTATATGATAATTTTACTAAATTGTAAAGTAGAAGGAGATTGAAAAATGTATTTCTAAAAAGCAAATAGAAATTTGAAAATTGTAACTTTTTCCTGAAACCTTTAGAAAATCCTATAAAACTAATAACCTTTAGAAGTCATCTAACCAAAAAAGGTCTCCACGTGTTTGTAATCCTTCATCCGTATAAAACTAGCTTTTTATTGAAGGCTTCCGTGGTTTACTTAGGACTCAAACAGCTCTATTCAAAGATTATGGCAGAAATCTACAAAGACATGGGTGTTCACCAAAACTTACAGGCCAGACAAGGACATCAATAATCAGACAATGAGTCAAGAGGCCAATGTTTGTTTAGGAGTTTCTGAAAAGTTCCCCAGCTGAGTTTCAGAGAATCTTTCAACAGAGCAACTGATTAATTATGTGCTCTGCCCTTTATTTTACTCTGATATACCATTTTTGAAGGCATGTCAGAGTAAGTTATTTTTGCCGTTTGCCTTTACCCCTAATAGGAGGAAAGGTTCTCCTCACAGCACAGACACTAAGGCTTGCTTTAACTGATATGAAAATTGGGATTTAAAAAAGAGGACGATTCTGGAAGAAAACTGGCTAGAGGCTACAAAACCATTAGCAGCATAGCACATGGGTAGTGTCCCAGGGCTGCATTAGAAAGGTTGGGGTGGGGTGGCTCATCAGTATCAAATAATTCAAAATCCTCATGTCAAATATGACTTAAGCAGGTAAGAATAGGGGTACTATCTTTGGGATATATGGGAATGGACCCAAAGGAAAATTGTTGCATTGGTCTTCATTTTAGCCAGGATAAAACCACTGTATGATGTGGTATAGACTTAAAATAATACAACCTTTTCTGTCAAAGTATTGACTAAGAATTTAATTACATTCTTTTAGTTGGAAAATAGTTCAGAATCACAAATAGCCTCCTCTGGGAGTTTACAGCTGATATGTAAAGAAATGTTGCCTTATATTAACATTTTTTTATCTAACCTGCAGTTGGTATAAAAACTAAGGCCACAAAGCTTTGCCTAATAAGTAAAATTTCAGCTGGCAGCGACCTTTGGGGTGGATCCATACCATTGTTCCTGGAAGACTTTGTCTGGATGGCAAGCAGTTGTTTCCTCAGTATTTTGTAAAGATATTGAGTGTTTGAAGTGTTAACCCTGACACAGCGCCTTTGGGGCTAGCAGGCAAAGAAAGGATGTCACACAATAGGATGGGACTTGGATCTTTGCCTCTTCTTCTCTGACCTCTGACCATTATTGGTTTTAAGGGTTGCTGTAACCTCGGCTCCTTAGGCAGTGTGTCTTTCTTGATCATATCAACGCTATTTGTAGGAGTAGCAACATCACATCTCCATTAAGTTTACTCTTGAATAACATTCTACTAAACAGGCTCCTCTCTTATAAAAAACATTTTTTTTAATAATAAAGCTTATATAAAAAGAGGAAAATAGCTTAGTAAAGCTTAGTAAATCTGGATAGTCCTTTTTTGTCTATTCTTGTTCTATATCTTCAATCAGCTTGGCAATCCATTTGATATTTGATACTAAGGACATAGGCCTTGTTAATTAATCTTTGAATTTCAGTTGACAACATTTTTGTTTGATCTCTTTATGTTATATGCCTTCTGCAGATTCACTGACACAGTCTACTGAGGCCACACATAAAACAGTATGCAATCTGCACCTGGAGCATAGCTATCAGCTCTACCAGACCCCCCCTCCACACACACTCACCGCATTCGCTTGAGCTTTTTCCTGCCTCTGTCTGGTCTGACCCTGCTCTTCCCATTTCAGGCTAGAGAAGCCAAACCAAAGGCAGCTTTCAAGGGGGACTGTCTGCTCAAATCAAGTCACAGGCCTTTTTAGAACTGGTTCAGAGATCATAGCAAGTAGAAGTCAGGGAAGAGAATGACCCCTCTCCTCCAGGCTTGATCGGATCTTGGCCCAGTCAAACCCAGCAGGGCTAAGTCTCTGGACAGTTCCGTCTCTGCAGGCTTTGACTCTGTGATAGCGCGAATGAAAGAGGGCACAGAGAGAGAGCAGCAGTTCTGATGTGTCAGGCTCAATGTCCTGGCATACTTGCAGAGCAAAGTGGGCAAAGCAAAGGACACAGCCAGCAGGCACAGGTCCAGCATAAGACCCCTATATTGTGTGACATGTCATCTAATGACTGTCCTTTTGTTTTAGATCCATCCATGAGGGATAAGTTGGGGCCAATGATAAAGGTCACAAGACAAATAAACAAAGCCAGCTTTTTAAAGCCCCCAAATTATCATAATATTTATTTAATTAAAAAATAAATAATTGACATTCCCAGTAGCTACTCCCTCTATTTGTGGGCTTCAGTATCGTCTAATATATGAACTTTCTGTCACACTAGATTTCCTTTGTTTATATTTTTTTCTAGAGTTTTTTTTTCTAAGAATATTGGTCCACATAAGAAAAAGGTTAAACCTGATTTTGAAAAAAATCAAGATAAACTTCTGACCACTAACATTTGTCGGTGGTCAGAAGTTTATCTTGAAAGTTTATCTTAAAAGCGAACCTTGAAAGTGAACAGTTGAATAAGATGCACAATATTTAGTTCATTCATATGAGGCCAAACCACATGTTTTGCCATACATGTTTTACAGATAAAAAGAAAGATTGAAAAAAGGTTAAATTCCAGAGGAATACACTGAATACAATGCAGCACAGATTTACAATGCAAGCTGCTTTTCCAGCAATTTTTCTCCTGAACTTTTATGTGTTTTAAGCACCTGAGAAAGTTTGACAAAGGCTAAATGAAAAATGTCTCCGAAACAAGAACTCTATTTGAGTTTTGCCAATTTGCCTAATGGCAAAAAAATGTTAAACTGCAGACAGAATCTAGAGGTTGTTTATATCACGAAGGACGCAAATGCTGCCACTAAGGGTTTTGTCTACCAGAGGAACTACAGAAAGTTATCAAAATACACATTTATGGTAAATGATGCTGCAAGCTTCTCTCAGCAGGATGAGTCCCCCACAAAACCAAAACAATTATATATATAAAAATGGTTTAAGGACCGCAACAACAATTTGGATTACTTGATTTGGCCTTCCGAAACCCCCGTATTTGAATCAAATCAGGTATTCGGGGTTTGAAAAGAAAACAATTCTGATCCACAGAAAAACCTGCTTGTTAGTTTTTGGCAACACTTTTAATTTCTTTTTCAGATGGCTTCTGTGAGATCATGGGCTAGCCTAAACTGCAGCCGGGCATTCTACAGACAAACAGTCCCATCAGCTGGGTTGTATAAGAGGAGCCTTATACAGGAGTGTTTATCCTAGTGGTAATGCCAAGCCCTCTAGGCTTTGACCTGTTTCTTGTATTTCTTTGTGTAAGGAAAGTAACTTTTCTGTGTTTTAGCTCCTAAAGAAACTTGGATTCCACTCTAGCTCACAACTCTTGGACTTGAAGAAATCCTCTGCAGATCTCCCAGGAAAACTATAGTATCAAGACTCTGGAGTGCACCTCCACTCCTCTTTCTTCCTCCCTGGAACAACTTGCTTGATCAAACTCTTTCCTCCCTCAAGCATGCCGTCTGGTAATTTTTCCACTCAAGCTCCTGAATCATCTGCTCCTAGCAATCCTTATAGACCACCCCTGAGGCCCCCTAGCGAAAAACCTTGACCACTCAGTAAGGCTATCTGGAAGCAATGCTTCACCTCAGTTTGTAGTTTTTTCAGAGCTCCTGTGATTATTCAGTCCCTAAACCATTTATTTACAGATCCCATAGTCACCATATCATTCTTGTGTATGTATGAAATTTCTAAGCTTTTTTTGAGTGTTAACAGAGTGGATCATGTGTGTGGGTCAGATGGCTTACAATAACCATAACACTGCTGCTAAAACCTTAATGCCAGATACTAAAAAAGCACACCTTGAGGTGGTCACTTTCTGGCGCTCACTAAATTAATGGCTTACGGCCGTTTTGCCAGTAAAAGTGAGAACATGATACCAGGGACACGGAGATGATTTTATGTCCAATGTATATCAGTTGTGCAAAAACTTTTGAATTTTTCACTCTAAATATGGATTCATATTAGGAAGGAAAGCTATTTGCGTCTCGTTGACATAGAGGATTATTCAAACTGTGTTTCTCCCCAGCTTGACTTAATCTGGCCTTGCTCGAACCTCCACATGTCTCAGCACTCATTAAGATTATGCATTTATTGAAAATCCACCAGCCCTTTGCATAACAGCATGCATGGTGAGCTTGAAGTATTTGGTAAGGATAGGACTGAATTCCAAACACAATGATTCTTGCTTCAAAGTTGACCTTTTACAAAAAGACTGGTGATCTCATTCTTCGCTTCAGTTGAAAGCTGCTGATTCTGTGTTATAGAGCTGCTGTCATAAAAAGAAGCCCTGTATGGCCTGCATATCACTGCAGGCTACCTCTACAGACTCCCACTACTGTCTCTTTCACTTGATTCCAAGGGCATCAAAATGGCTTGAATTATAAAGCTTTAATATGGAAATCCTAATTTTCCAGCTGAGTAATATATCATCAGGAATAAAATACAGCTTAAAATGATTAATAGATCAGTTCTATTAAGAGTTTAGGGTGATTAGTGATATCTAACCTCATGTTTTAGAAAACAGCAAATCTCACAAACTTATAAGGCAAGGGGTAGCCTGTTGATCAATATATTACTTTAAATTTACATGCTTTCACCACACTTAAATTTCAAGTAATATGTTGATCATCAGTTAAGTGCACTAGATAGTAGCTTGAGGCTTATTTTGCATGGGTTACAAAAATTACTGCATCATTGCATGGTGTAGATGCAATCAACCTGCTGGAGTATAAATTAAGTCCAGATTGCTTTTTCTAGATACCTTCAGTGATATTAAACTTTAGAAAACACAACAAACTGCAATATTAGCACTGACATGGAAGGCTAAACTCTGGTCCTTGAGTACTTAAGATTCTGTGCCACTCTACTCTTTCTTCAGATTACAAATTCAGGTGAAGTTTTTCTTTCCTCTTTACTTTCATTTCAAAAAAGGACCTTTGAAATCAACAGTTTAGCCATTTCCTTCTTAGGAAAGATACATGAGAATCATCTCAAGTTCAGGGATCCCCTTGAAGCACTAACTCGATGTTCACAACTTTTAAAATCTCTCTAAAACTAAAGACTAAACTACAGATTGCCTCACAACCTCAATCCCCCATTGAGGTTTCAGCAGAGGTCATCGCTTTTACTTAAGCGCTTTTTGTCCTCTTCATTTTTTCTTTCTCTGAACTTTTTCATCCATATGCATGGATGAAATTTTATGTAAACAGCTAGCTCTTTAGCAACACTTTGTGAGGCTTAGCCTTCCTTGTCGAAGGTGTCATCCCACAGTGCTGGGAGACTATACAATCGTTAGTCATATCCATAGCATTGCCAAATTATAATATTGTTGTATTCATAATCGTTCTCTCGTTTTTTTAGGTTGTGTAGGTTAGGTGAAGTACCAAAGTACAAATGGGATGAGCAAATATGTTTAATATTTTACAAAAAAAAGTATATAAACCATTGGCTTAATCAGTGACAATAAACATGGGAGAATAAAAGGAAGTCTAACAAGAAAACCAGCAAACAAAAATTAAAAGTAAATTAAAATACTGAGGGAAATGTGAAGATTCAAACTTGAAGCCGGTGTGAAAAAAGTGGACATAAAGCATGAAGGTACAGTAATCTGGTACTCAAACTAATGAACACAGAGGGAGCTGTTCTAAGACAGGACACTTAACGAAGGGGAAAGAAAATTAGTCATGTAGGTAAATTATCTAGAATATACAGAGAACAAAACACAAGAAATGTTAAACAAAACTCTACAAAAAAATAAATGATAAAACCAGACACACTAAAAACCAAACGCTAATCATAGCAAATATGAAATTATTTCAACCTTTATTCCCTTTTATAATTGAACAACTAAAATAAATAAGCTTTTTGATTACATTAAAATATAATAAAACAAAATGCACCCGTGGAAATACAGTAAACTAAAGAGGTCACTATCATGGTGTTTTCAAATGAGAGGAGTTCATTTGTCATTTATAGCTGCTTGGCAGAACTATTTTCAAGAGCACAAAGAACAAACAGCACAGAACAAAAAGATGGGTTAGACTTTCTGAAAATAATAAATCTGCTTTATAGATTCTTGACTCAGCCATGAAAGCTTCAGCATAAAGGACTTTATGAAGACCTGCTCAAGTACCCATCGTCATACTAATACTATTTCAACCACAGCTTTATGTGACTGAAAGCATTTATTACACTGACACCCAACAGTTACTTTGATACTGTGCCTGTCAGTCTTAAGCTGTCCTACGCGACTCAGGGTTATGAAGGTTAATATCAGCTTGTGCTCAAAATTCAAATGATGACAGGACGGGATCATTGACGGATGACTGATAGTTGACCCCATATTTCACTTGTCATTGCGGTCACTAAAGCTTCCTCGGACAAGGTTTGTCAGAAGAGGTTTGCATATCAGCCCTCAGTTGTCCTCATCTTTTCCCACTATTTCCACGGCTGGTGAATTCCTTATTCTGACTCACTATAAAATCAGCTCAAAACTCAAAATGCTTCTCACATTTAAAAAGACATATAAAAGCACATCTTAGGACAATGTATGTCTCTTTCCAGCTATATATTTCTTTTATGTTAATTTAAATTATATAAGGACATTCATGCAATATGAATAAACAATAGAAAATGAGTAAAATATATTTTATAATTTTCTCTAATAAATAACAAATAAAGTTAATGGTGGTTAATAAAGGACGACAATCCATTGTTTATTCACAGTAACAATTACCTTAAGTTCTAACATTGTTTCTCAGCATTTTGGAGGAGACATCTAGTCTGGTTAGCTCATGGATCAACACAGTAGTTTTAGAAATACTAAACCAGTGTATGTAACCAACCCTGTCGTATAGTGAGCACATGTGCTTGTATGTATACTTGCTCTTGTTTCAATATTTCATGCAGACACCCACTCATTATGATGTTTGCATTAAGTAAAAAAGTGATATTTCTCCCTCTGTCGTTATGTCTATTCTTTTTTTTTCAGTTGTATCCCTTAAGCTTATCTTTTCAAGCTGGAGTTTCTAGACAAAAAGTCATAACTCTTCAAGCATAGCTCCAGATGTCTTGTTTCTCTGCAATGACCTATAGAGGGAGACACTTTTAGTCCACAGTGAGTGCATTACCTCCAAATTGTCACAAATTGTTTTAGGGCAATGACCTCTCTGTGGCCTATGATATACCACTGCTCTGTGTTAGTCTTGATACCCATATCTTGCTGTTGGCTGCTGCTCTTTTAGAATTTGTGCCTCAAGGACATGTTGTTGAAACCTTTTAAGTGATGAGGGCAATGTACGAGTCACGAGTGCTTCAAGTCATACCCTAGCTTAGCATCAGTTGCATTGACTGTAGTTCATAAGTTAGAGGTTAAAGGAAAATGCCAAAAATACATGTTCTAAAATGTACGGGGCCAGTTCATTGATCTAATGTAAGAAAATAATCAGTGTCCCTAAAAAAAGTCCACATATGCGCATTAAAAAACCTGTTACTATGTTAAAATAAATTTTTCCCTTAGATATCATAAAACAAAGCAATTTATTAAAGCTCCTGCTACTTATTTATTTATGTTTTGGGTTTAATTGGTTTTTTTTTTTTTTGTAATACAACCTTAAGAGCTTTAAAGGGGATCTAAAAATTAAATGTACAATTTTTATATTACAGTTAGATATGTAAAAATAAATAAATAAAAGCTGGAATAACACGGTAGAATAAGCATGCTCATCTGTAAATTAATACTTGGTCTTTTTTTGTGGCTGAATTGTTTAAACATAATTTTATGTTATTTGTGGAAAACATTTTGATATTGTTTAAGTTGGACTAACCTTAACAGGGATGTGTGTACACATTTAACTTGGCTTTGTTTATCCAAAAAAAAAAAAAAATCATAGCTTGAAAACAAAAGGGACCAGTACAATAACAGTTGTGCATTAAGTTCTGATAATTTGTCAGTCATAAAGGTCATGGTTTATCTGCTTCTGCTTCATAGACAACAGCTACGTTATCATACTTTGCAAGTAATAGTTCTATGTTTTACAATCGATTCAGTGTATTAAGGGTTTGCTTAAATACTTTAACGATCCTCAACATCCCCCTGCTTTTATCAATACATTCTCATAGTCCTCTGAATATTGTTCATACATCTTTAAAGTGTCCTTCCTATTCCAGTGTTTCTCTTTTCCAGCCCTTGGACCTATCAGAGCAGACGGGATACTCTGGTTAGCTCCCTCTCATTGCCAACACTAGGCTAATGGCCATCCAACCATTAACCACCATTACCGGGTAGAGCCATTTCATGGTCAAAGAGCATTTCAGTGTTAGCTCTCTCTGGGGAAACAAAATCAGTCAAGTGAGTCGCAATCCTGTTCAGCTACATATGCTATACTGTACATCCATCCTTTTTTAAGATGTTCTAATTTTTGAATAAATGTGACTAACAGTTGGTTCTGAGTGTGATCAATAACATCTATCATAATTCCTGAACTGTGAACAAGTTTGTGTGTAAATCTTGTACAGTCATAGTCAACATTAAGAGCATCTGTTTTAAAATGTTTCACTGTCTACTGCTGTAAAATTAATTGATTCACATAAACATACGAAGTTAATAATGTAAAAAAATAGATTTAATGCAAAGATTTATCAACATTTCAAATTAGGTCTTAATAAAATTCAGCAAACAGCTAAATATCAATAGAACCAAGATTTAAGCTTATTTTTATGTACCCACTAAAGATATATATAGGAAAATAAAACACAAATAGAACATCAAACATACAAAGATGAAAGCCTGATTAATCTACAATATTAATACCATGCATCCGGAAAGAATTCGAAGATGCACTTTTTTCACATTATGTTAATGCACTACCAAACTGTGGCAAAATAATCTCATTCCTAATAATTATACACACAAATGTTACTATAACAGCTTGAAAACTATTTTTTGAGATAGTTGCAAATTTATTATTTATTAAAAACTATTCACAATCGGTAATGACAAGTACAAGTAAGCAATCTGTGACTGTTGCTGCCGCAGACAAGTCTGGTGGAAGTGTAGTAGTAGACATAGCAATAAAGTAAAAGTCTGGTCAAAAGATCTGATTTGGGTTGCTTTGCCTAGTGTCAACCTAGGCTTAGACTCATCTTAAGGAAGGATGAAGAGTTTAAGACATCTCACAGAGAAAACCTATTATCAGGACTAAAAAAAACATCAGCTTCTAATAAAGCCGCTGAATTCAAATTTCACCATAATAAACATTTAGAACATCTTATTAGCCTGATATGTTCTAATAAAATCAGAAGGTAAACCCTTAAAGTATTATTTGTTTCTTATACTGACTTTACATTTGGTTGTAATGCTATAAAAATAAAATCCAATTGCTTAGTTAAATTTAGTAAAATTATTGTTGTCGGACCAACAGAGCTTTTTTAGTGTAACATAGATTTATTAACAGTCAGTGTAAAATGTCTGCCTTTATCCTTTTTTCATTCCCTTTGTTTGGATTTCTCTAAAGCAATCAAGGGAAGCACTGAAAGCAAACAAGCAAGCAAACAAGCAAGAACTTGTTCAAATGGAAGTTGTGTGAAAACAGACAGGTTAAACTGTGCATTACACCCATCGAGTATACAAGCCTGTTTGCATTTTTCTAAGATCTAAATCTTTGTCAATAAATGCCTCATTTAAGATGAAATGTGCTACAACTGACTGTTTTTGATGAAGATGAGCATTTTGAAAACATATCAAGATGAACGCCATTTAAATTCATGCAGTACTCATTTTCTAATCAAACTATGCAAAACATCTATTTTTGCTATTGGGTTATAATTTATTTTTCATCATTTGCTGAAAGATAACTTAAGAAACATGGAATGTGCATGTGCATATTATTTAGATCTCATATTTAGTGTTTAAATTCTTACCCATGGAACCATAGTTACAAGTTCAATACAAGTGGAGTTGGCATACTATAAATGTCACTATCAGTGTATGATTTTATTTTCTGTGTGGAGTATAAGTTCTCTCCAGAAGTGGGGCTCTCTGCTGGTGGGCGTTGCAGCTGTTTCCTGATCACTCATGCCTGCAACTTATCTTCTAATCAGGCTGGTGGGGATTAAAGGAGCTTTTCTTTAGCCAATCATTAGCCAAATCCCCAAACGCCCCTATGCACTATCCCTTAGCTTTCGAGTGCCACTCCCAAAGAAGTCACACTCTTAGCTGTGGAGGGCACCTTGATTGAAGGTGGGGGGTATAAATGAGAATGGGATGCCCCATGTGCATGGCTGTAGCTCTGTGAAATATGTTGATTAGAAATCAAACATTTGCCCCTTATAAATATAAATACATTTATACAGTCAAATAAAAGGGGACCTTCGCTTGAGGAATTAGTGACATATTTTTTCTTTTACCAGCTTGTAATTTTCCTACAGTGAGACAAAGATGCAGCAAACCAGCAGAACTCACATTTAAATGCACGTGTTTCCTATTCCATTAGGTCACCCTTACACCTGCCGCTGAATTTCATGGGGTGTGTTTGAATATACGCCCTAACCGCTAGATGCCTCAATCACTGTATAGAGGGGGGAATATATAATGGACTTAATAGTGAATTTGGTTATCTGACTGTTCGGACAGATGATCACAGCCTATGGCAACATTTGTAGTGACAGCAAATCCCATAATGCTTTGCGAGGAGAGCTCTCCACGCAAAGCTTTCTAGGGCACATCTACACGTTTAGTGACCATGGATGATTACTACCTTTCAATCTGCATTGTGGGAAACTTCGAATCCACTACTTCTACTACACATTCAGAGACTCATTTAAAATGGTGTAACCACTATATAGGGCCCTATATAGTGATTACTGCAGACATTCGGAGACAGCCTATGACATTTTCCGACAGGACAATGGTGAAACAGGTGTTACTTGATCTGCAGGAGAATAGAACCATTCACTATTGATGGCGAGATGAGGCCTCGTGATACATTGAACCATTTCAGCAAATTGCTTCAGCAAAAGTTTCATTTCTTTTTTATTTGTAAATGAAACCACCTATTTGCCAAATTCAGAATTACAGTCAGCAGCGACTCTTGCATGCATTTTTATTTCTTAGAGTCCCAATAAATTATGCATGGTTGTATGTCTTTGTGTATCTCTGTGTTGTTCTGTCACAGACTGGTGACCTGTCTAGGGTGTACCCTGCCTCTTACCTACATTATTGACTGCTGGAGATAGGCACCAGCCCCACTGCGGCCCTGACAAAGTACAGTAAGGGGGAGAAGATGGATGGATGACGGTCTGAATATGTGTCCATTTTCTAAGAAAATGTCTTATATGGCAGGCTGTGTAAGGTTTTCTGCCACATAAATAGACAGACAATGAAAGTGCTTCTGGAACTTGAAAAGGGGTAATTGCTTGTGTTGGTTTTAATAATTACTTTTTTGACACTACTTCCTGGCCATTAAAATAACCTGTTAAATTTTTCCTGAAGAAGCTGGCATGCACAAAAGCTCAATTGCTTTTTTGCATAAATTGGGGTGCAGTAATTTTTGGAAATCCAAGTGGATTTTCCATTTTGCCAATTTTGGGCTCTGAACTGCTGTACTTTAAACGTTGCATCTAAGGTTATATTTGGCTTTTTGCATCCCAAAAATACCACAGTTTGGATTTCTACTGCATGCTAGCATAGTTTTCTATCTACCACAAGAGAAAACAACAGATCATTTTAACAATAATTGAGTCTAATAGAAATAATTGATCTCAAAATGAAAAATAATAGATTACCTCAAGTGGTATGGTGAGAGATGGAACCCTGGGAGTTTTTCTCTGAGCTCCTTCTAGAAAACATAATGGTGGCACACACTAAGGTCAGTCTCTTAATTGATTTGTTGCCTTTAGTCTGGCTAGGAAAAGCTATGCCTTTGAGTCTACGGTCGAGAATGGTAACAGGGGTAAGTTGCGGCATAATTTAAAGCTAGTGGCTTGATGAGGAGGTCTCTAGCCTCTGATGCAGCTGTTGATACTGGGTTTGGCATCTACTCCTGAAGGCTTCAGTTAAAGTGACCCGATTTCTGAGACTGAATCTGGGGGCATTTTCAGCTCTGATTATATAATATTAATCATATATCATATGACTGCAATAAACAGTAAGTGAGCGTGTTTATGTGAATTAGTGAATAACTGAATGTAGTGCAAAGACTTTGGTCAAGTCTCCAGAGTTGAAAAAATGCTTTACAATTACAGGCGATTTATCATTTAATATAAATATTACTGTTTATTATTATTATTATTATTAAACTACTTGCCTCAACTGACAAAATGCTAAAAAAAACAAAAAAAACTCTCCAAAGAATTTTAATTTTAAACAACACTCTGAACAGATTAAATGTACATTCAAACAGATTATTTTCTCTCCTTCCATATATTTATCAATTTATGGGTTCTTACCTCTTCCTAGTATCTTTGTAACTTTTGTTTTCTAAACAACTTTAGGGTCTCCAAACTTAGAAGACAAATGCACAGAAGCCTGAAAGTCAGTGTTACCAGATTGCGTTGATAAATTAGCCAAACCCATCATCTCTGAAAATACAAACCAAATATAGGTAGTCCATTCTAAACCACCTTTCTTTGGATAAACGCTTGTTGACATAGTAAGAAGAGCTTTAAAAGGATTTTTCGTAATCCTCCTGCTATGATTCTTAACTCTCTCTCTCTCACACTTATGCTGGAGCTACACCTGTGCACCTTTTTTTAGTCTGTGAATTAATAAAAGGTTGTTCAAAACAAATCAGATCCCTTTTTTTCTTTAACCAAGTACACTAAATGTTCATAGAAATAGTGATATTCTCAGACCAAATCTTTTTCATAGTATAAAATAATAATTCAATTCACACATACCCAGTGTGGACTGGGCCAGGACATTAGCCCTGAATCAGTCCAGAACAGCCCTCCACATCCATCAATTTTAATTTAGGTTAAAGTCTTAAAAATGCAAAGTAAAAAGAGAATAATTGAAGTGACTGGGCCAAGTCTCATCTTTTTTTAAAATTCAAAATATGGTCACTTATTTTCTGTAGACTACAGACTAATTTTATCATAGAACATTAGCTAAAATGAGCTTATTGATGTTTCATTAAATTTACCAATTGGGCAAGTTCATTTAGCCAACACGAAGCTGAAATGCTCTGAAAGCTTTCCACCTTGCAGTAGGTAAGGCAAGGCAAGGCAAATTTATTTGTATACAGTAGCACAATTTAGTACAAAGACAATGCAAAGTGCTTTACATGATTAAAATATAGAAAAATAAAACAGAATTAAAGCAAATAGGAAAAAATAAAAATGAAAAATGCAGAAACAAAGAAGAACATTAAAAATAGTTGGACTAAAGAAAATAAAGTTGAACTAATGATGTTTCAGGTGAACTGTTTAACTAGAACAGTCAAAGGCAATCCTAAACAAGTTTGTTTTTAGTCTTGATTTAAGAGAACTCAGGCTTTCCGCACTTTTACAGTTTTCTGGAAGTTTGTTCCAGATAAGTGGAGCATAGGAACTAAATGCTGCTTCTCCATGTTTAGATCTGGTTCTCGGTCTGCAGAGCAGGCTGGAGCCAGAAGACCTGAGTGGTCTGGAGGGTTGATACACTCCAGACAGGTACCTGTTCAGTGAGTCACCTCTGCATGTCATCTCCTCGCCACTCTCCTAATTTGTAGCTGAAGAAAATCCCGTTCTGGCTAACTTTACTGTCATATTGCTATATTTGGCGTCATTTGAATGGAGAGTTTCTTTGTAACTCCTTTTTGCTCCATTGTAACAGCTGCACACCGGTGTTACCGTACACTATATTCCAGAGAATCAATGAGAAACTGTTCAAATGCTGAAGCAAGAGGAGTGTATGTAAACTTATTATCTGCTCTGTATGTTTCATGAATCCTAAAGGCTATTTTAACTTCCACTGCGAGACAGGGTTCAGATCCTTTAAATTCAAGTAGATCTGAAACATTTGGCTTGTAAAAGCAACACATTAACAGATTGTCCTTTAATATTCAGAGCATTTAAAGAATATTTGTCTCTGCAATTAGGACAAAAGGTCTTGCTTTCAGAAGTGTTTTAAATTTAAACAGCTCAAAATCTCTTTAAGATATCATTACCATTTTACTCCATCAGTTTACTGCTGTAAACATCTGTAAGACATCATTAACTAGACATCAAAACGTACACATCAAGCGGTTCAAAAAGTTTGTTTTAAAGTGTTACAGCCCAGGCACAAGTACTGTATGAACCAAACACAAGTATAAGGCGGAAAGGAAAATTTATTTATTTATGAACAAATTATGATATGTAGTCATCTGGAGCAGAGGAGGATATGATACAGCTGTTAGCAGCAGATTCCGTTTTAAAGAGCTGTGCACGGACTGTAGCAGCCATCTGGCTGTTAACACTGGGTGAGGATCTAAAGTATAAATATCATGTGTTAACCTTACCTCATGTACTAACAAAATGATACTTTTATTCACATTTTGGGTAGACACAAGCACCAGAAAGAGTTCACCAGGTTTTTTCTAACAGTTGTTTGTGGAAAACAATATATAAAATTGGATCCCTTATGTTTTAATGGAAATCTGCTGATTGACATTAGTAAAAGACAGCAGCAGAACTGTGATTGTAAGTTTTAAAGCCAGAGACACCACCCACTGTCATCTAGCACACCCGCTCAATAGTCCAACGAGTACTGACAGTCACCACAGCTGCACATTTTACGCTACCTGAAGCCCAATAATTAGAGATTTTTTCTGAACAATGAAAAAAAAACAAAAAAAAAAAAAACTGGATGTGCACCTCGTGACTTGTTTAAGCAACTGTGCTCATAAATACTACAGCACAATTATTCACAGGATTTCCCATTGGTTTCCCAGAACGAGATGAATTTGAGCATGCTTTTTGTATTAATTTCTGTCAGTGCAGCACTTGTCAGCGTGAAGTTGACAAGGGGAGCCATATTCGTGGCTGTGCAGTAGGAATCCAAACATGCTGGTTCTGCCTCATGCTGCTGGTGGATGACACTCAGGGAGAGATCATTCTTGCTCAGTAGGCAAGTTCCTCTCAGCTGAACTAGCCAGCTGTTTGTTTCTCAAAACTTGACTGTTTGACATATGTTGCATCTATGCTGCAGAAAATCACCACAATAACAAGTGAGTTGTCTCAAAGCGGTATCTGCCCCTGGGATATAGAGTTCTCTAATAATTAATACAGATTTTGAAGTTGGAGGAATAAAGTGTTTCCTTTTATGTTCTTGAACAATCGCAAATGCTTAGGGTTTTAATGTCATTTAGAAAGTGGTGTAATTAAACCACAGTAAGAGGCTGCATGCTAAAGGAAGTTTTGTTTTTTTTTATTGATCAGAACTTCTCAGACCAAACCTTTCTTTGAACAGTGATGGAAAACCTGGAAAGTTGTTGCTCCAACTGGTGACTGATTGTTAGTGTTAGTGGATTTCAGTGACGAATATGCTCGTCCCACACACTGAGTCATGGAATAAAGAAAAGAGGTGTAGCTTTAAACTAAGAAATAGACATTCCTTAACCTGTAAAAGGAGGCATTCCTCTCAGACACTGTAATATTATTTTCTTCACTTGAAGCGAGAGGGAGAGTGTTCTGGCCTTACAAGCTTGTTTTGAGGGATGTTGTGTGTGCTGCTGAAAGTGTGAAAGCACTTTGTGTTCCAGCTTGGTGAATTTTAAAACTAATTTTAAGATTTGCTTGTCTCACCGAGACTCACCTATTTGGAGACTATTTTACTTTTTGTTAAAGGTATCTCAGAGGATTTTTTAAAAATGCGCATGTGAGAGCATGCACAAGCCCATTTCTCCTCGTGCACATTCCGTTTAAAATGTGCGGTTCTCATAGCTAATACAAGCTTACTGTGTTTACATAAAGCAGGGACTATATAGTGGACTTTATAGCAAACTCAGTTCGGACAGATGATCCCTGCTTTTTGCTCCGTTGGTCATGTAACTCCTCCTCCACTGCGCGGTGTCTGTGCCTTCTTTGTTATTAGTCGCCGCAGTCGGGTAGCAACAGCCGGTGACAGCGGGCCGCCGTGACAGCAAATCCTGTAATGCTTTGCAAGGAGAGCTCTATGCGCAAAGCATTCTGGGATATATCTCCCTCTTCTTAGGCCTTTCTTTTCTTCTCATACACTTCGTAGACACTTATGTAAGCATATCACCAGAATGATTGACAATGTGGAGGACCATTTATTTAGATGATCCACCCAAAAATAAAAGATTGTCCTCTGTACCTTTTTATCTCAAACATTTATTTCAACTCTTCAAAGGAGTTTGTACCACTGTATCTAAATATTATGTTTCATTATAATATTTTAAAAATTACAACACAGTTTCTTTGTGGAAGAAAAAAAAAATTGTAATAGTAAAAAAAAAAAAAAAGCTAGCAATTAATTTGTACTTTATGAGACAGTTTTCCCTCTACAGGGTTGAATGGGATGGGGCTGGGAGTAGCCAGGAAACAAAATGGGCAGTAACCACGATCACAATATTAACGACTCCAGCTTCCCCTGTCCCTGTTGTGGAAAGCATTGCCTGAGCATAACTCTGCCACCATCATGTCTTACAAAGTGTTAATTTTTCACCACATATAATGTTTTAAATGTAGTTTTGAGAAACTTTTGACTACAAGTTAGATAATCAGAATGTGCTCATTTATTTTGCACATATTTGGTTTAAAATAGCATAAAAAGTAATTAAATACATGAATAAAACCTAGTTAATGCACACAAATTATTAGCATCCAGAATGTTGTGGGAAAGTTCTAGACCCAGAATACGACTTTCACAAAAGGTTACACATCTCAAGATCAAATAGGAGAGGAAAAGGAGCCTTGTTAAGGATTTGTGCTGCAGGGCAAATATGATGCTGTGCTGTTCCAGCATGTACTACTGATATACACAATACACATAAGAGTCAACAGATGTGATCCCTCCAGTGACACTGGTTTGTGTTGTAGAAATTGAATGCAGTTGCATTTCTGTCTGTGCCAGAGCTTGATTTAAAAAAAAAAAATGCTTTGGACAAACAGATGTAGAATGCAGAATGTTTTTTTTTATTTTACAAAAGACCTGTTGACATATTACATTTTAGCTTTTGTTAGATATCTCTAAAAAAACATATTGCCTGATGCAAGTTGCAAAGTAAATACTGCATAGAAAGCAGAGGACAGAATGAATTCAACAGACCTTCAGTAAACATTGCATGTGAAAAGAATGAAGATGGATACTTTATTCTATAGGTCGATGCAGCCTCGAAATTCACTGTGAATTTGTACAAATGCAAACATTATGTGCACTCAAGAATGATGAAAAAATAGAACTGAAATTCACTTAAAAGCTTGTTGTGCCTCATGCAATGAGATGGATATAAGCATGCAATGAAATATGTATATGGTTAGAACACAGACCAAGAGATTGATGAAGCCACATTTTTTAGACTATTGTTGACTAGCACTTTTCTGAACATCTCCAAACAAGGTTCATCATCTCAGAAGGGGTTCTTGTGATTTCATCTAGACCCTTAATAAAACAGTGCCGCCAGCTACTGCTTCCTCTCTTATTCCCATCCCACCACCAATTGCAATTAGGAGGAACTAGTGTGAATTGCCAAGTTATGCGCAAGTCAAACAATTTTCTTCAAAGTTGTATCCCAACATTATCAGTGGCTTTGCAGTGATTTGAAATCACAGCATCAAATCGGATTCATAAATCATTTATCATTCAATAAATATGCCATTGTTTTCTTTTAAAGGGATGTGGTAATGTACTTTTTAATTTTATGGAGGGTTTAAACTCTGATAAAGTTAACTGAGTGTGTTTGTTTTGTGTTTAATTCAATACATTAAGCTTCTATAATATTACCAAACAGTCCTTGCTAATCGTTAATGGCCTTCGACAGCCAATAAATTAGTACATTTCTAGAACAAAGCTCTTTGGTTCATTCTACAACTTGTTCTTTAATGCACCACTTGCATCTTTATACTAATCTATAGGGATATTAAAGTGCTGTGTATGGATAGCTATCATTGAAATATTTATTGAAATTAATGTAATTTCGTTGAAGGTAGCAGTTGTCAAGAGGTATGGTCATAATCTCCATGAAAAGCACTTTCAGACATGTATTTGTTTGCACTCTTTTTTCGATATGGAAAGGAAGCCCCTGTATATGAACTGACTGCTGCCACATGCCTGACAGTGCAAACAGCGTTGAAGGATCACATGTTCCCTCCAATATTTTTCAGTCATTGTCAGAGTGACACAAAGCCTAGTCAAAAAAAAAAAAAAAAAAAACTGGATCAGTGCATCATGAAAAATTGCAGCAGACAGATTTCAGAGTTGGGAACTCTGAAATTTTGCTGTTCCATAATAATCAGTGACCTGTTCAGGGTGTGCCCCGCCACTCGCTTATTGACAACTGGAGATAGGCGCCTGCATCTCGCGACCCAAGCAGGGATAAGCATGTCAGTAAATGGATGGATGGATGGACAACAACCAATCATCAAGAGGCTCTGCTACTGTATGTGTTGTGACCTGGTAGGATATATAGGCACCAATGCATGGCATAGGTTTTCAGATTAGGCAATTATTATTGTATATGATTTAGGATCAAGGTTTAAAATAGTTTTCACATTTTCATTGGTTTTCAGTTTTTCTTGGTTTTGACTTTTTGATTGTCATTTCTATTTCAGACATAATTCATTTTTAGTATTTGAAGCTAGTTTATTTTATTTATTTTTTATTTTTTTTATTTTTAGTTTCAGCATAGTTTTTAATAATTTGATGAATATTTTTAGCGTTTCATGTAACATGACTTAGAAGATGGGTGGCAAGACTAAAATTTGGGATTTCCATCCAGCCATTTTCCATCACGCTTATCCTTGCTGGAGTTGCAAGGGGTGCTGTCAATGGCCGAGAGGCAGGGTACAGTACACCCTGGACAGGTCACCAGTCTATCGAAGTGTAACACAGAGACAAACAGAACAAACAACCATTCATGCACACACTTACACCTAAGGACAATTTAGAGAAGCCAATTAAGAACCTGGAGAGAACCCACGCATGCACAAGAACAAAAACAGCTTCCTAACAGCAAACTAGACCTCATATTTCTGAATTATTATGATGAAGACACAAATGAAAACTAAATGAATTCTCTCTTAGATTCAGTTATTTTTTATTAATTTTGTAAGACTTATTACGGTTTAAATGATTTCTTTTTTAAGTCTAGTTTTACGTCTGTTTCACTTAATGACAATGTTGTTTTTTTAATTCTATTTTTCATTATTTTAATCCACATTCTTAAACCTTATAAGAAAATAAAAAGCTTAACTTTTAGACTTAAGAATTGAGACTGATTTTTTACTCAGTGGAAGACATGACAAACTACAACCTTTAGTTTTCAAATTTTGTACATGTGTGAAGGCCATAAAGCAGACAAAGCCATTAACCACTGTGCTCATTCAACATCTGTACGAGGTTCATCTGTGCAGCAGAGATCCATGGCTTGAGCACTCCCTCCGTGCCCCTATGGAAAAAGAGGCCTGCCAGAATGAGGAATGATGGCTAAGGCCCTGATTATTAGGATTAATTGTCTCTTAGTCATGCAGCAGAGCAGGGGTGCCAGGGTAAAGCAAGGTGGAAATAATGAGGGCCAGCCAACAGTCGTCATGCATTCTTTACAAGCGCTTTTCACAAAACATTTCCTTTAAGGCCCTTCATGCACTCAGCACCCTTTAGAGTGGAGATAAGCAATAAGTCATGATAAATTTGAGACCCTATTGTCTGGATGATGTTCAGTTTGCGTTTTACCTGTTGCACAACTTGTGAAAACACCCTCAGGTGAGTCCTTCAAATATTTCAACAATAGTTTAGTCTCATATGTAAATCTTTTCATCACATTTGGATTCACTAATGATCTTCATGAATCTTTGAACCACTTTGACTAAAGTATCTTTAAATTTCATGCATCAACATTATATCTGCAGTATCCCTTAAAATCCCTAAAGTCACTTTTCAGCAAAAGATGTATGGGAAAGTTACAAATAGATGCCTTTCCAGCAACCTCCGCCTTAAAAAAAAAAAAAAAAAAGGCGGGGGGGTGGGGGGGTTGGGGTTTCATCTAAACAGCTGTCACTTCCTGGCAGATTCATTCATCATTATTTGATAATAAGTGGGGAATAGCCCCTGAAAACCTCTATTACCTTTATGTACTCTACAGAAGTGTGTCACTGATAAGAAATGAGGCAGTATTAAAACGAATGTCCCCCACCCCCCATATTTGGCTCAATTAAAAGATTTCAGAAGCAGAGAGACTACAAGCTTGTGTCCTATTAACTGCTCTGGTGGATTAACCCTGTCTGCTTGCAAGCATCTATTGCTAATCTGTGCAAAACCAGACCAACCCCCTTCAATAACTTTCAAAAACTTTAGGAGTGATGATGGAATATCTGTCAGTTGGATGTCATTAATTTCGTACATGATTAAGTGTGCATTTGGGACACTTGTCAGGTGGAAGTTTTAAAACTGTCACTTGCTGGAGCCCATATCCGAAAAATAAGTTTAAACAACTTTGTGGTGTATCTGTTTTCTACACTGTCTCAGAGCTTTTATTGCTTTTAAATCCTTGCATAATTATTCTTTTATTTGAAGTAGCATAAAATAGTAAAAAAGGAGAATTTGTTTTAATTTCTGAAAAGTGTTAAAAGAACCTCAAATTTGTGGCTAAGGCTAGCCTTTTAATTAAACTGTGTTTTCAAAGAATGAACGAACCATATCCCATACTTGCTTTTGACAACTTTTGGACCAATAGTATAGAAACAACCAGTACAAAAAACTTGTAATATTTTATGTATTTTTTATATTAATGTTATATAAACGTTCTTTTACCGTTTTGGTATTTTTATGATTTACATGTTTGTCTTGTATGTATGTTATAAATTAATAAAAGCCATTTTATTCATTCATTTTAACATTCATCATAACATTTTTGGAGTTTTGTGCAGTGTTAAATTTCCTTTCTACCCTCATTAAATTTGCATGTTTGTTGTAAAGATCAATTATGCATTATGAGTCCCTTCTTCCACATGTTGTCTATGTCCTGTAGTAATATATGTGTTTTTTGGCAAACAGGAATTCGCTGTATCCTGTACAATGCCAGTAAATCGTCTTCTGCTTCTTTGGTCTGATTGCTCTCTTCTTCGACTTATATTCAACACTGGCTTACTTCTTGCCCCTCTTCTTTAAAGGCAACATTTGCATAATGGACATTTAATACTTGTTTACAAATTATTCCAAAAAAGCAGCAGATCTCTGCATTTTCTCCAAGGTACTTGGTCGTTTGGCTGCTTCTCTAATTTCCCTGACCTGTAAAGTTACTTCCCACTGTGGTTTTAATACTGAAATCAGATTTTTTATATTTTTTTTTATCAGGAATCTGATCTTTTTGTGTGGCTGTTCCCATTACTTTTAAAATGTTGTCCATATCTGATTTCATCATGAAATTTTTGTGGCTCCAACCTGACCCACAAACAGATAAGAACAATAAGAGCAATCTCACATGCTGTACAACAATAAACAATGAGAAATATGTGTTATGGTTTACAAACGCAGACAAAAATGTTGGTACACTTTGTTATATAAAAGAAAATCCCAGAAAATTGGTCACAGAAATAACTTTAATCTGTAAAAGTATAAATGGATAAAAAAGTATATGAAAATAAACAAATAAAAGCTAGACCTTTCTTTTTAACCATGCTCCAACAGCATGATATTAAATGATGAACTCAAAAGACTTTATCTAACCTAAAATCAAAAACTGAAAATAATGTGACCCAAGGGACATGCTTAATCAAGGTGTGTCCACTAATTTGTCTAATCTGTCTACAATCTTGTAATCAGTAAGTGGGCCTTTATATAGGGCTACAGATGGCCACTGTGCTGTTTGGTGACATGGTGTGTACCACACTCAACATGGACCCAAAATAGCAAAGTAAATTGTTGTCTCAAGAGATCAGAAAGAAAATTATAGACAAACATGGTTAGTGTAAACAATTATCTCCCAGCAGCTTGTTGGTCCTGTGAATTCCATCCATTACTCAGAAATTCCATGGGGCTGTAGCCAACCTCCCTAGGTGTGGCTAAAGAAGGACAATTGGTGGTGAATCAAAGAGATGGATTATATGAATGGCTACAAAAGAATCCAGAAAAACTTTTAAAGAAATTTAAGTAACATCAGTGTCAGTTCCCACCATCCGTTGTTTTTTTTTTTTTACTAAGTGGAATTAATGGGAGACAACCAAGGAGGCAACCGAGCCCTTCTGGGAACATGCCCTTTGGACAGATAAGACAAAAGCTCAACTTTTTTTCCATGGAACATCAGCTTCATGTGTACAGATGGAAAAATTAAGCATACAGTATCATAAAAATAACCCTGTCTCCACTGTGAAACATGGAGCAGGCTCTGTTATGTTCTGGGGCTGTTGTGCCTCAAATGGCACAGGGTGTCTTAAATGTCTGAAGGGTACAATTGAACCTTAAGGCAATAAAGATATTCTAGAGAGAAATGTGTTGCCTAGTGTCAAAAAGTTTAATCTCAGCCATAGGTCTTTGGGTATTCCAAGAGGAGAATGACGCAAAAAGCACAGCTTAAAACACCCAAGATGGCTAAGAGGGAAACACTGAACTATTATGAAGACAGTTTGAAAAGTTCGCTCATTGCAATGGGTGTACTGAAAGTTGCAGATGTCTTACTGGCTGTTAAAGGAATTGTTTGAGGGCAATTATGGCCTCAGAAAGTCCTGCAACAAAATATTAAGTTAAGGGTACCATAATTTCTGTCAAAGCCTGTTTTCTTTTTGTAAGTATTCTGTTTAAGCATATATTAATGGCTAACTTGTTCATTTTATCACATGTTCCATTTACTATTGCTTTAGTCAGATTCCAGTTATTTCTGTGACCATTATAGGTTTTTCTATTTTTTTAATGAGGGTACCAACCATTCTGTCTGTGTTTGTAAGAGCACAACAGAAGCCATTTTTTTGTGAGTGGGTGTTGTGGGGGAAACACTTAAATAAAAGGGGAGTGAAACTCTTTATTGTGATATTTTTAAGGAGAGCTAGCTGGACAACGGATTGTACGGGGATGCAGCCAGCAATACTGGGACAATTTTGAAGACATCGAGTTTATTTACAACTTTATCATGTTGGGGGCGACTTTATTCATATATATGAGTGCATCTCATCCCCACGGGAAGGAAACTTAATGCAAGCCAGTGTATCATACTGGAGTGGGTGTAAATCATCAATTACTCGCTTAACTCAATAGCATTTTAAAGTCCTCTGTTTGAAGGGTTTTAAACGCGATGTACAAAATTTAAACAAAATATATCCCACTCCCAAATGGTTCCTATGAGCCTTTCGATTACAACTGAATTAAGTTTTATCTGTTTCTTAGCAAGCCCTAATGTCTCTTAACTGTCTCCTGGCTACTAACTGCTACTGTTTCTTGTTGGTGCAGAATTGTCAAGAATGTGATTGAAAGTGACAAACATCACGTCGTTTGGCACTGGTGTTGTATTCCCAAAGATCATATGCGAGTCAGATTAAGTACCATGTAGGAATCTGGCTCAAATGGGACTAGAGAAAAAGTCAAATACAGGCCAAATCTGAGGGTCCCCACTTGCTTTAAACACCCTGACCTGATTAATTGACCCTAAAACAAATCTGATTTGAGCCTCATTTGCCTACAATGAGAACAAAACCGAACTGGACAGCCATGCCTTTCTATGTCTTTCTCCAGAGTCTTATTTTTCATATCATGGATTTTCAGTGCTCCATAAGAAGTTGAATATGTGGGATTTGGTTTTATAACCTACATTAACTCTGCTTTACAATTATCCACAAATCCTCTCTGACTTTTCAGCTGTGTTTCTTACTGTTCAGGTTATTGTTTGTTCAGGTGGCCTCAAGGGTGGACATCATTTACTAATCAAGGGATTTCTCAAGGTACCGAGGTGCATTAAGACTTAATTAGGGGTAATCAATTAAAATGGGGCTACATATAAATTTATGCCAGAATGTAAAGATTTTTAATGATAATAAATTTTCCAAAGCAGGTTGAGATTTCTATTTCACTTTGTAATTATTTACTGCATTCTCATAAGATACATACATACATAAACATCTGTTGATATAAAATGATAAATTACGAAAATCTTCCCATTTGCACATATTTTAACTTCTTTTGTAATCTTTATCCAAGAAAGGCCTAAATTTTAATGTTCCTATTAGTTGTTTCCTTTTTTTGCTCTCTGCAATTAGACTTGTTCAGTTTTTGTTTGGAAGCATGCCTGGAAGTGAAAAAGCATACCCCAAGAGTAAAGTTCATTGTAGAAATAGGCGTCATTTTGGAATACCCTTTAAAATGTTATATAGCCTTAGGTAAAAACATAAAACAACAATGCAGATGTACAGAGCAACACAATGGAGGCGCTCAACATGAACTAATCAGCATTTTGGGAATATTATGTCTCTTTGACTTTCAAGGCAGTTGGGGAGAGGAAGAGAGTTTCCAAGTTGTTTGTCATCTAAATAAATCTTCCCTGCAGCACTTTTTTTTTCAGACTTCCAATAATAGTGACTGGTTCAAATGCCAAATTATGCTTTGCTCTGACATATTGCCCACACCATGTGGTATATGTGCTTGTGTATGTGTCCGTGTGTGCGCCAGTGTATGTGCGTCACATTGATTGGAGTCTGTGTGTTTGTGTGTAACTGCTTGTCCTCCGTTTGTGTGCATTTACAGTGCGTGTTAGTGGAGGTGGCTGGTGGCGATGTACCAACCAGTCACGGACCTGGAGGATTAGATTTACCATTTCAAAGATGCCTGTTTCTAAAGTTTACACACACACTCTCAATCGCACGCACACACACACACAGGCTCACAGACACACTCATACAATCACCCGCCCACACACTGCTTACCCAGCTTGTCAACGTGCAACGTGGGTTGCGGAGGCTTGTGCGAACAGATGGGAGGAACCAGCATAAAATAAAGTTAAACTAGAACAGAATGACTATGCAAGTGGCGTGGCCGCCCTTTGTTTGCGAGGAAGGTGATCCTCAGCAGCTGGGGATGATGGAACGCATGATTAAAATTACCAGAGGGAATGATTAATATCTCCTTAAAGCACACACTTCCAGCATATCAATCATCTGATTACACTGGAAAAGTTAATTGTGTGAGGGGAGGTTTGGGGGCCCCTGAACCATGAAAAAGTAGCCCTCCCCTCGACATGTTTACTTACACAACAAAACGAAGCCAATAACTTCATGTGGTCGGCATGGTGCTTTTGGATTGTCAAGGTACTCCACAGAAAAAGGATTTTCTCTGCAGGGAACACTTTATTACACCGCTATTGATGAGCTAATAGGTTATTTATGTCTATCAAACATTAGCAAAGAAGTTTTCATGTTCAGTACTTTCAAACAGTACATAAATAGCCTAAGTATAACTGTCATTTTATCAATTAAACGTAGTTATATTTCAGATGGCATGAATTGAAAGATTGTGAACTTTTTGGATCAATAATTGAAGTATGGTAAATAACTTGCAGGCTTAATTTGTATGTAAAATTTCTTGTATTAAAGCATCCGGTTTTCTCATTTGACAAAGATAGAGTGATTCAGCAGTAAGTAGCTGAAGACTGATGCACTAAAGTGTAATTCAAACATTAACAGAAGAGATGAAGGCAGAAGCATGGTGGGGAGATGAACAGAGTTAGGGGTGCCTGTGCCTGTGGCGGCCCATATTGCCCTTGCCTTGCCTTCCTTTCCCTTCGCTGCCAGTGTGTCCTACTCTTTGCCCTCTCTGCTCCGCTGCTCTCACCCGCCTCCCTCCAACCCCCTCCATCCTCTCCCTGCGTGCCTACGATGCCTGAGCCAGCTGCTCCCACTTCATCTTCAGCAGCGTCACTAGGCGGGGTATTAATCATGTTTTTCGAGGGGGACACTCTGCTATTTATCTCTCTGACACTTCCAGCATTCAGAGGCCCATTGCTGGGCACAGCCCATTGAGTAGTAAGATTACACATTACATCGCTCCATTGCTTTTCCCTGCCCTCTCCATTGACTAGCTGTTCAACGGTGGCATCGAGCTTGTGCAATCGGACATAATTTATGCCCTACATGTATGAAAACGCTTCCAATTTTCTTCTGCCTTTTACTTTAGCGTTGCTAATCTGTCCAGTGTGTTTTTGTATGGTTAAAGTAATCATGTGACAATTTTAAGAGCATCTTATGCCTGAAGTATATTTTCCCAACAAATATCACAATTGCCTGGCAAAATACCAACCATATTTCATCTCTTCACAAAAATAAGCTTTAATGTTTTTAATTGAGAGATTATTTGTTTCAAAACACCAATACAAAGTGGCACATAACTATGGAATGGATTGCAAATGATGTGTGGTGTTCCTATACTTTTATGAATTAAAAGCATCATAAGTGAATTCAGCAAATGTAGTTGCCCCCTCTAAACTAGTAAAACCTTTGCAAATAGTTGCCTTTAGGAATCCCTAATTATTTAAAATAATATGTGACTTAACCTAAACTCGATATCAGTATATTTGTTCTGTAATGGCCTCAGAGGCTGCTTATTGAACATTAGTAAAAAAAAAAAAAACCCAGACAAATTTCTCAAACAAGATTAGGTTATAAAACAATTTTCCCAGCTTTCAGTATCTTACAGAGCACCGTTCAGAGTATCCCCCTAAAATTTAAAGGAATGGCATAGACAAGCATCCAACAGGCTCACAGAAGACCCAGAGGACTTTTAGAGATTAGCGACTTGGAGAGAGGATATGCTAACAGGATAAAACCAGTTATGTAAACTTAAAATAAAAACAGTTGATGGTTGCAATTTAAGAAAAAAAAAAAGTAAAAATGGGTTATGAATAACTTGCATTAAAAAAATCCTTAAACTTTGATTTAATATGTTACATTTGGCAGCAAATATTTGGTCTCACTCTACCACGGTTTGATTGAATATTACAATTGATTTAAAGTTGTAAAAAAAATGAAAATATTTAATGCTGCTGACAACCATTTATTGTCTTTTACAAAGCCAAAGCATTTGTAGCATAATAATTCTTTTTCTGTAGTTTAAACTTCACTTTTCCAATTGGATTTCATATTAAGGCCCTTTTACACCACTTCCTGTAAAGCTCCAAAAGACCCCACTCTAAATGCATGAATGAATGTACCATTACCCACTCACCATATTTGGTTCAGTTTCAGTTCGTTAAATGTATGAGAACCCTCCCAATAAAGTAATCTACCACCTCTTTCTGCTGTAAGTTTCAAAAACAACTGAATTAAAGGAAGATGAAAAAGGTGTCTTGGAGAAACAGGAAGCAGTTACGCTGGCTGATAGCGAGTCTAATGGGCTGATGGGAATGCTGAATGAATGAGTGATTCTCCGGGGATCCCCTCTGTATTCAGTTGGACTTCAGAATCAAGAGTGTCAACTCACTCCTCCTCTGCTGAAAATGGAGGGTGGAAGTGCATTGAAATTCTGCCAAGCAGTAAATCAAATATGTGTTCAAAAGGGAAGTGAACATTTTTCAGAACACAAGAGTTAAGTATACCCTCAACCTACACTCTGGCCTTTCTGTTTCTTTGCATTTTTTTTTTGTATTTTAAAAGCACAATGATAGGACATTAGAGAGTAGAAGAGGCTCATGTTTAATCATTACTTTCGCTAGAATTGATGCATAAAGTCTAAAGATAAAACGATGCAGCTCTGAGGTTTTTTACTTCTTTGCCTTTGATGCATTCATGCACATAGGTTAGGGAAATAAGCAGCAGGGTTTCCACTGCTTGTTCACTGATTTCTAACCTTAATGCCACTATTAGGGTTAAAAAGTGCCGATGTGGGAAAACAGATATAAAACTCAGTTCTAACCTAATCATTTCAAATAGAGACCAAACAATATTTATATAACTGTCAACATAAATCCATCAAGGGCATTTTTATGGCCTGTTAAAACGCATACAGAAATCCCCTTATTAAAGGGGCCACTATTAGCTAAGCTGAGATTTGGGGCAGAGTTCAAATTTAGAAAACCTGCAAGCAGTTTTACTTGAAGTAACTACTTTGCTGCTGTTTCACTGCACTTAGCAACTGCTCTTGAATCAATATCATTTTTTAAGCAACCGTTGACTATTAGTATAATACTTTTGTAATACTTGGGGTCAATATTTAGCACTTGGTGTCTGATCCATCACTGAATAACACATGTGTCCTAGAACGCCTCTTTATGGTAATTGAAGCTCCCCTTAAATTTAAAACTAACTAAGCTAAAAGTTGTGGTTAGACAACATAACAGATATGATACTTAACAGATCAGACATATTTTTAGTTCTTTGATGTTGGATTAAATCTTTAGGGGTGAATGCCTGCAATTAACTCTATGACTGCAGGTACCAGATCTGCTCGGGTGGTCAGATCTGCTTGGGGCCCTGCCCTTTCTTATCACATCATGGTATGAAAACGGCACTCGGAAAAACTGCATTGCACCCGTTTGTTAAGAATCAGATCTCTTCTGGAGTGTCAACATATCCATATTTGCTGTTATTTTACATTTCATCAGCGATCTTAAGTAGCCCAAAGTAGAAAATCATTCTCAGTCTGGAAGTAAAGCTCTGCATTCTACGAAAGACTGAGCTCTGCCATTTACCAAGGTGAAAAAAATTTCTAAACATATTTTTTTCTTTTTACTAAGATCTGAGGGCACGGGAGAACAAATGGAACATCTTTAAAAAATGCATTTTGTAGAGATTTTAGACAAAGAAACCAACAGTTATTCTTCTTGTAGAAAACAAGAGGTTGTTGTAGACACAAAGTTAAAAATAGTGTTGCTTAACATGGCTAACCATGCTAAAAGAGGCTAACTGTTAGCTAATGTGCAGAGCTGGCCACAGTGCTACCCAGCTCTCTCCCTTTATAACATGGTCATGCAGCTACTTTCTTCGCCATAAACAGATTTTTTCATCTTTGTTATCAATCAGATAAAATTTTATCAGTCTTTAGTAATGTTAACATCACAGATTCTACCGACTCGCCACACGGACATGGCATTATGTTCTATTTAATTCAATTCAGTTTATTTATATTATATTCACAACACATGTAATTTCAAGGCACTGTAAAGTTCACCAGATCATATAGTAAAATTGATTCATAGTTTTCTATCTAAGGACAGCCAGTTGATTGCATCAACTCGAAAGCAATCCCTCACACTAAGCATGCTTGTAGCGACAGTGGAGAGAAAAAACTCCCTTTTAACAGAAAGAAACTTCTTGCAGAACCAGGCTCAGTGTGAGCAGCCATCTGCCGAGGCCGACTGGGGTTCAAGCAAGTGTAGACTGCCCAGCCTTGATGTGGAGTGGGATCTCCAGCTAACTGGTTTGGTATTGTTGCTTTCCGAGCTTAGTTTTGGAGTGTGATCTCCATTAAAACATAGCCATAATGTTGGTCAGTCAGTCGGCCATTACCGGTTCCTTATTTTAGCACACAATATCGGTTTAAGATGTTTCAGCAAGAAGCACCTCAAAGCTTTGCAGCAAGTTATTCAAGATTATGATTTTTTTTAACTATGGTTTTAGAGTGGTAAAGTCCTGCTGACAGGCCAGTCTAGCTACTAAGCCTGTTAAGCTAACTCAGTGGTAGTAGTGCTGGGAATCCCAAGAGAGAGCTGTTAGAATTAGATTTTTGTAAGGACCGAAAACTCATAAAAGTATGTAGTAAAGGTCAAGAATACAATAGGGCCAGAATATAAAAAATAGGTAAGTCATTGACCTACTGTCTTCATCCTGGAAGAGTATATAGCAAAGAATAGCCACCTGTATTGTGTTGTTCAATTTGCTGCAAACCCACATAGCAAACATGCATGAAGCAATAGTGGAGAGGAAGAACTCCTCCTTGTCAGGAAGGAACTCCCATCAGAAACAGAGTCAGCGTTAGCAGGCCTCAAAGACTAAATAAGGGTTTGAAAAAAGTGAGCATATACACACATAAAAAAAGACTAATCTAGGAGTCGTTTTTTGCTAATGTTTTGATGCCACATAGACATTTTAATGAAAAAAGAAGATAATAGGAATATCAAAATAACACTTTAGAGAGATAAGGTACCTTCATTAATAAATGTATCTGATAATAACTTGATATTTCTATTGACAACGCTTTCTGGTCTTTTTTCTGTTTGTTTGTTTCTTTTTCATCTAGGCTACTTATTCACCATTGACCATTATTTTTTTTCAGCTTGAAAATTTCACCAATTTCCCTCCATAATATAAAGTTTATCAGTCTCCCTTTTAAAATCTCAGCTGCTCAAAGTCTGAAACGGCCACTGGTATGAGGCAAGAAATAGAAGAGAGCAGGAAAGCTTCTACCTACTACGGTTGTAGGTTGTTCATCACTTTAACTGAGGAGGACTTTGCCATCATTGAAAAAAATAAATGATTAAGTACAAACACACTTAGCAGGGATGGACGGATTCACATCACACTTTCTGTGCCCCAGAGAGGGGAGGATACATATCTTTGTGCCTTTGTCATGTTTGAGTGCCTGTGTGTGGTTTCTGCGCATCTGGTATTTCACTGTTACCTGTCATGTATTAATATGAAGTGAGGGTTTTGAAATGTTAACTATCAGTCAGTATGTCACTGCTTCTAAGACTGTTGGCTCTCGCTCAGACGATGGCTCTCAGATGAAAGCCTTGGGTTCTACTCAAAAACCTTGAAAATGGAGCACGGCATATAGCTCCCAGTGATAACAAGAATTTGGCTTCAAACAGACAGAACATCAAATACCTGTGTGTATGTGTGTTGGGGGTGTCTGTTGTACTGGCCACTGGGTGGCTTTTTTGTGCAGGTGTGATTGTGTTAAAATTATTAAATATATATTTGTGTAGTTTTTTTGTATCATATGTGTAGGTGCATGCTTGAGTTGCGATATGTGTTATATTTTTGTGCAAAACCACCCCCCCTTAGGTCTAATGACAAAGAACGCTGTGGCTGAGGCCAAAAGATTCGGACATATGTTCACCTATCTTTTGATGGGCAGAAATTGAGACCAGAAGAAAGGGGACAGCATTTGGACCAGGAAGCTACCAAAGGGAGTGAGATGAAAAGGGAGCGACTAGATGGCTGGTGAAACCCTGTCATGACCGGTAGAGTGGCCCATTCATCTGCTCTAATTCAGGGCATTACTGCCTCACAGGATCAACATTGTCAAGGCTGCAAACAAGAATTGTTACAGACTGCGCCGCTGTGTATTCTTTCATGTATCTCGCAGCATTCTTTTATGCAGCAAATTCTGTAACAGCGTTTGATAGCGGGGTCATTGTGGTCTCATCAAAGAAAACAGCAGTACTTTAGAGGAACAAGACACAGATGTAGTTCTTTATTTTTGGACAACTTTTTTTGTTTTTCTGATGTGTTGACAAATTGTCATGTGTACACACTGTGACCTTAAGAGACACAAGAGTAATAATAAAGTGTTAGCATGATTAATCACCCTATCTCCCACTGATTCCTGGTGGAGTGCTGATATTCTGTCTCCAAATTTTATATTGATTCTGATTGGGACTGTGTGAAGTTGTGGCATGACCTTTCTTTACGATTCTGTTGTTTGGTCCTCTCTCCCCGCATCTGCGTCTGTCAGCACTGGAAAGGCTCATTAATGCTTTTGCTGGAGCCTTTATTGCAATGTCCCATTTTGAACCTATATGATTGATTGTGGGTATAGGGTGAAATTGGAAATGTGATTGTTTTGTTAAACATCTGCACAGTGGTTATTATAAAGGTCAAATCGCCTTGAATTCCCCCATCTGCAACTGCATGATCAGCAGATAACACATAAATAGCTATATATACGGTATATATATATATATATATATATATATATATATATATATATATATATATATATATATATAGATATATATGAAGGCAGGTTTATATGTTGCTGTAGCTATAGTTTGTATATCTGTGAACTTATATAAAATTGTAAAACAACCACAAATTGGTTCTCAAAAGTTCATTCCAGGGTTAAAATTTCCCATTTCTTTTGGTGTAAATATTTAAACATATATGTTCTTCCAAAATCATTTCAGTACATTTTGATTCGTGGGACTGTGCCACATTTTTTCCACTTTTGTCCCTCTATCTTATAAAACAATACTGAAAACAACATCCCGCATTTAAAAGAGTTAAATTAGAATAAAGAATCCTAAAAAATATAACAGCTGCTTTTCCTTAATGTCAAAAAAACCAGAGCTAAAAAATAAGAATCATTGTCAAGTAGCTATGCCAGCGCCCCATGTCATGAGCAATCTGCAGACAATGCTCTTAAACAGAGCAGGTAAAGGATTTAAATACAAAATATGATAGAAGCTATGTTTAAGAAAAGAAAATGCAGCTGCAAAAAACACTGGGAAACGGTGTATAACTTGTAAAAGCCAAAGACACTTAATTCTCACGTTTTTTTTGTAAAGTTTTTCTTTTCTTATTTGATATGAGGAGAGCATTATATAAAGCGTGACTGAAAAAAGCAGATTCCAGTTATCTGATGAACCTTGGACAAAGTTCACTTGTAGCAGAAGGATTTCCTGGATATTGACCTATGTCCTTTACTGAAAGAGTTTGTTGAGATGTAACAATAAAAACAGTGAATAATAACAGGGACATGTCAAAAAAATAAAGGTATATATATATATATATATAAATATATGGAGAAAAAAAAAATAAAAATAAAAAATATATATATATAGATATATATATATATTGTATTGGTTATTGTATTGGTTTGTAATTTCACATTTAAAAGATTTGGCTTTTAAGGTGTGTACTCAAAGATTTTTTTTTTTATTTCATTTCTCTACTAATATGTAAATACATATTGGTATTATAATTATGATTCAATGTATTTCTAAGCTTTGGAAATTACATACATTATGTTTTCTATCCTTTTAAAACAAAAAATAAGTTTGAAAGTAGTGGTTTTATATTTGCCTTGCTTATATATAGAAAGGCTGGATTGATAAAAGCAAGTGATTATAATTAAAGTGCAATGTTAACTCCTCATTGGCAAGACAAAAAAATAACCCATTTTAGTCACTTGTAATTGGGTTGGTGTTTACCGTGATTGTACTGAAATTAAATAAACAAATGCATTTCTTCCTTTTTTATGTTTTGATCAAATTATTCTATTAGTTATGCGGTGATCAAATCAAGCAGAAGATTTCCATAAACAGTGTGACAGCCCTCTGATCTCTCATTTTCTCAAAGTAAATGGCTTATTTTCATTATCACAGATTTTCAAGCTTCAAAGTATTGCATGTATCTTTTTTTATATTAGACAATAACAAAGCTTTCTTCACATGGCCATTCATTTGAACTTCACAGTTAAATCAGGATTCCCAGGCTGATGATGTCAATGCAAAGAGAGGGAAAATCATTGATCCTAAAACGCTATCCCAAAGGGTCCACTGGTAGCATAAAATAAAGGCAGTCCTTAAACTCCACAATAATGAGCTATCATTACTCAAATTACACAGTGCACTGATTGGGTTTAAAGCAATGAAGAAAACAACATTATCAATCATCATCAAGACCTGATGTTGTCATGTCAGAGCCTTGGTCCTGTGTTGGAAGTGGATGCAGATGGGGCAGAGCTCCATCTAGAGGGGCCAGGACAGCACATGTCCTTGGGGCAATCATCTACAACATTAGCAGCTCCAAAGCAGCAGCACCTTCACTTTGATTTCAAAACACAATGGTGACCATTATGTAATAATTATGAGGTTCACACAATCTGCAGAGGGCAGATGTTTTTCTTTTATCAAAATATAATCACAGGTAGACGGTATGATTATATTGGCATATATTCAAAAACCCATCATCCATTTTTTTTAATGTCCAAATGCTAACTTATGGCCTTCCCTTGGCAGTTCCCTACACAGCTGATTTGTAAAGAGCTGAATATAATAGGTGGTTTTGATGATAATCTCTGGGAGACCTGCCTTGTTCAGCACCCACGTGCTCTTTTGTAACTTTAAAACCCAGCACACGATTTTTTTGACACGGGTGCTGACAGTATAGCTTTTGACACTGATTTGGTTTAAGGGGAAAAAAGGTTACATCACATGTTGCATGATCAAGATAAGAGGAAAATCATGTACTATAAATGAAAAAGCAAAAGGACAGTATTTTTGTCAAATCTCCATTTTGCAATACAGTTTGCAGCTTTGGGAATAGACAGAGTACTCAATACATTACAGGATTGTACATGTAGGTTTACAGTTTAAAGTGTGTTTTATTCCCATTATATGCACCATCAACTCATCTTCTTCCATTTATTTCCCATTCAACAGTTCAACCAAGTGACCTGCCCTCAATCTGATGCAGGAGGTGCACGAGCCACAAAGCAAAAGTTTTATTGCTGATCTAATCCCTGTTTAGATTCCGTGTGCATGAAAGCTCCTAAAGTTGCCCACCATCAATAATGAGGTCTCATTTACACAAATTACTCCGAACGCTGATTAGGTATTATCTAACACCGAGGGCCACCTCGATCAATCATCATCAGCCAGTGGAGCGTCAATGGACATCGAAAGGTTAACCCAGATCTTGGAGGCCCTGCCAGTGTCAGCAGAATCAGAGTGGGAGGCCTGCGTCCTGTCGATAGAGCAGCCAGACAATTAGGTAATGATTAAAATAACGGCACCTGGGACTCAATAAGAAAATGAGCCATCCTGGCATAATTTGAGAATGATTTGTTTACCAATCTATACACCTGTAGACAAAAGTCACTGAAGTGCAGTGTGATAAATGTACTGAGTCCTTGTTCTACCATCTTAAACTTCCCTATGTGGAGGTGGCTCTAACATTCTTGTAACAGATAGTTGTAGATGTGCTTAATTTTCCGAAAGAGGAACTAAAAAAGACAGATGAAAAAATATACAATGATAGCATGTTAGTATAAAAACAAGCATCTTTGAGCTATAGTTGTCATATGTACTGCAGATATTCAAACTCATGATGAAGGGATTAAACTGATTTTATAGTTAGTTAATTTATAAAGCAAACTTCTTAACTTTTTAGAAGGGCAAGAAGAAGAAAGAGAACCTTTAAAGAATGTGTTGTATGCATCTGTAGATTGTTCTTTTATTCTGCAACATTAAATCTAATAAATCTCTTCTTAAACCTTTCTGGGAAACACTGGTTTAAACATTACCTTTTCAAACCAGATGTTTTATTAAATAGGAGTAGAAAACAAAAAAACAAGTGCAGAATCTACATTTCACAGAATGTACCTTTCTAAAAAATATTGGGTTATCTAGACAAAAATAAGTCTGATAAAAATAAGTTATGATTATAACAATAAGTCGTGTTTTTTTTCTCCAAATACCATGTGCTCCCTTTTTTTGATCCCCACAGTACATAAATCTGTTTTTTATATAACCTTTATTCTTTAACCACTGACTGCTGTCCCTTCTCTGATATCATGTTAAATTGCAAGAGAGTTTGGGAAGTGAGCTTTGATCCTGACCAGTATAACGTATGATGTTGTATGACAGTGTATTGACAGATAGCTCATAGAATCCTTCAGCTTAGGGATTTTTTTATTTTCTTTAGGGTCCTACTACTTTAAATTATTTTTCCATAACCAGTAGGATTGTTTAGGACGTTTGGTGAGATGCCTTGCTTTTGTAGCCCAGCAAATTAAAGAGAAAAAGCTTTTTTTGTCTTTGCAATCAGGAGGTAATGATAGTGTGGATACCTGGTAGAAAATGACGCTGAATCAGAAGTTTTGCAAAGGTTTAATCTTTAAAAGGCTGTGGTCTTAAACTTTTGAACAGTGGTCGGACATATTTCAGTTTAATGTTTTTTTGCAATAAATTGCTTACTTAAATGTATTTATACCCACGCTCACTTCTCCACGTGTATTCCAAGTACAATGTGTATTCCAATAACAATAATAGTCACTTGAGTCAGAGAAAGGATGAATTGCTTTGTCAACTATACTGTTTTCTGATCTACATATTAAAGCATCTCACAATTTTCTTCTTATTTAATATTTCTACTTCTTCGGAGCACAAACCTATGAGAATATTCTTAACATTGGACGGCAACTACTTGTACTGCTTTCAAAACAACAGATGGCAAATGAAAGTAAATTAGCAAGGGAGAGGTACTCTGATTAGCAAAGACTAGCATTAAATTCTTGTCATATATAGTGATTTTAGAACTTAGCAGCAGCAAGTTTACATATATTTGGACTCATCTGTTATAAGCTTTATTTTCAGATGCAAACATTCTGGGGATTGCTGGATATGTTACTGTGTTTGACATCCAGATAAGTAGGATTTGCTTAGATTAAAACCCAGAAAGCCTAAAACATGCTGTCTATTCTCTGCTTCTTATTCTGCACTCCTCTGAAAGTACCTTTTGGCCAAATATTTGCTCTGCAGAAAAACCTTGTTACCCAAACCAGCTGGTGGTCCTCAGTATACACTGAACCCAGAAGGAGCAGTGCCAGAGCGTGCTGTGTGTATCCACTAATACAAATGAACTTCTCCGGATAGATCTGACACTTACAGCAGAGAACAAGCAGCGCGGCCTCTTTATGTAACGCGTGGCAGTGGGGCACAGCAAAGAAATGATGAGACATGAAGGGCCATTGCCTCCAGATAGAGGTGAGTGCTATCGGGTTTCAAGGATTAATACATGTCCCTCCCTGCAGCGAAAGTCACATGCGTTTGCAGCACTCTACAAAACAAGTAGGGCTATGAGTATTATTACTTTCACCTTTTAGAGGAGGTTTGGGCTAGAGAGATCATTAAATTAACCGCAGGGCACTGCATTTGTGACCACAAGTACATAAGCCAGTCGCGGGTGGTGGCCTGCACTCCGGGCTTTTTGTGATGCATGTGCAGCTTTGCCCCAACAACAGCAGCATGGCACTGACAGGAGTTTGGCTTTGTAACATTGTTAGCCTTTAGATCATTATGGGCTTAACACAGTGGATCTTCATTATTGGAGTTGCTTTTTGCTGAATTTACTTCATTAGCTATTATTTTCCCTGTGACCCAGTTCAATACACAGCACTTCACATCGACTTCACTGGGAGGTCTTGCCTCTGAGATGACTGCAAAAGCTAATGAAAAGGTGCTTAAAAAAGGTTTTTACCCATTACTTTGCAGCCACTTAGTGGCACAGTAAATGAGGAAGGTTAGATCACCAGGATTCTCCAAAAACATTAAAAGAAAGCTGTAGGAAATCTTTTTTCTTTACAATTTCCTGCATGCAATAGTGTGGCCTTGTGAGAGAAGACCATAATTTTTTTTTTTTTTTTTGGCTTAAATACACAATATCATGCCTGAAAAAAAAAACAAAAAAGAAAAACACTAACAGTCCTTCTCAATCTTACCAGACCATGTCTGCTATGAAAAGTGGTGGTAGCTTCATATTTAGGGAAATCTTTCCTTTTCTTGGTCAGAATTGATAGGAAGATAGGTGAAGCTGTATGCAGGGTAATCCTCTAAGTTTGAGCACTGACCCTTTTATGGTGATAGTGCAGCACCATGACACCAAGGTGAGTCGGTGTAAACCTTTTTGATCATTATGGTCTTAACACTGTAGAGCTTAATTTCTGCAGCTGTATTTCCTGAATTCACTTAGTGGACTATTATTTCCCTCTGACCTGGTTCAATACCCTGCATATCACATTGACTTGATGGGAGCTCTCGTCTCTTAGAGGATGGTGAAAGGTAATGATCGAGAGCCTCAAAGAATTTTTTACCCATCACTCTGCAGCCACTCAATGTCACAGTGATTGACAACTTCCTATCAGTGTAAATGTGTGGTGTATTATCATAGTTGTCCGTCCTGTCTAGCAGAGGAGGATGTCCCTGTCTTCAGACAATGTTTTTTATGAAGCGGTTCTGCCCGATCATCGTCAATAAATAAATCTGATAATTGTCAGTGCCGACAGCTGTTTGTGACAGCTTTGTTGTCTTGACTCACTGCATCCTGTCATTCTCGCAGAGGGAAAAATGAGTTTTATATACTCTGACTGCCATCCGGGGAGCGGAGACATTTGCACATGAATCAATTGTCAGCATCACTGTACTCTGACAACTCAGTGACAGCTTAGATACACCAAGAATGTTGTTGTGCAAATTTATTTATTTTTTCCTTGGCTGTTATCCAAACTTTGTTCAGATTTCTTTCTTAGTCATATAATTCAAGGATTTGAAATATCAAGGTTACATCTATCAATGTAAAAACAGAAATGCAGAAATCTTCAGAATCATGGACTCGAGAGGAACAGGGAAAGTGGATGAAACATTTTATTCAAAAAAAGATCTTCCCTTTCAACAGCTACTTGAAAGTGAGCTCCTCCGATTATGATTGTGGCTCTTTTTGCTTCAGATAACTGCTTGACATTTGCTAAATCAGTCAGTGTCAGTCTTGCATACTCAATTTCCCTCCACTTGAAAGCTCTCTCCAACTTTGGCATTTTGCAATGTTCTGTCACTCAAACTGAATTTGCAAAGTGTGCTGATAAACAAAAGTCTGACAGCACACCAAATAAAACAGTTATTTTTTTTCTATTAATAAAAAAAATGCAAAATTGTTTAATTTGCAAAATATGAGGGGTTTTTTTGCAAGAAAAGTGTTGGGTAAAAATTTTTCCCATAGGAAACATGTAATATGAGTTTAGTTCAGGGATGATTATCAATTTTTTTCTATACCTTTTTGTTCACATCTTTACAATACGTAAGTCGATAGGCTCTGGCATCTTAATAATACACAAAATGTCAAAAAAAGTTATGAAAAAAGTGCCATTTTGTGTGTTACAAATGCTGGACTGGTGTAAAAGCATTGATTAGTTTAACATTTAAAGCTTCCTAGGAGGCAGAAATAAAGGTAAGAACTGTAAAGCCAAGGGGCTGACATGCATAGAGCCTGTTACCTTGATCCATGCTTGTTAAAGCAATGTTTTAAAGTTCCTCTTAACATCTCAGACAGACAGACAAATGCACATTTTAGTATGCTACTCGGTTACTTTAAAGGGATAATTCAGGTTTTTGGACATGAAGTTGTGTAAAACATTCATTGTCAGTAGCTTACATCTCGCAGAGTTACTACGGTCGTTGTCTATGAGAAACGGCCACTAAATTACCAGAGAAAAAGTAGTTCCAGGAAGTGGGGCACAAATAATCAAGGTTTTTTGGCCAAAATATTGTGCATGTGTTTGGTTAGATTATGTTAATAATTTAAAATCATCCTAGAGCCAAGTTCGATCAATTAGTTAATTAGGACTATTTTTTGCCCGCATCACTCCACCACATAGGTATGGAAGACAATTTCTTTGTACAGAAATAAATTTAACAGCTCATTAACTCACTAAATAGTTAAAAGTTCTCCACATAAGTAAACTATTAGGCCATTATTAGTGATGAAAAAATATCCACTTGCCCTATATACTGTATATCTTGATTGTATTCACTCACTGGCCACTTTATTAGGTACACCTGTCCAACTGCTCGTTAACACTTAATTTCTAAGCAGCCAATCACATGGCGGCAACTCAGTGCATTTAGGCATGTAGACATGGTCAAGACAATCTCCTGCAGTTCAAACCGA
>NW_015150630.1:371282-391467 GCF_000732505.1 Cyprinodon variegatus | reverse complement strand
TTCGCATCATGGATGTGCAGCCGACAAATCTGCGGCAACTGTGTGATGCCATCATGTCAATATGGACCAAACTCCCTGAGGAATGCTTCCAGCACCTTGTTGAATCTATGCCATGCAGAATTGAGGCAGTTCTGAAGGCAAAAGGGGGTCCAACCCGTTACTAGCATGGGGTACCTAATAAAGTGGCCAGTGAGTGTATAACTACAGTGCAAACACCTGCTCAAGCTTACAACACAGCCCCCCCATCTCAGCTGTGGTAAAACAAGCAGGCAAGTTTATTTTTGTAGTACAGGACAAAGACAATTATAAGTGCTTTAATCAAAATGGCAGATATTGAAAATCATTTTTACAAATTATGAAGTGAGGAATGCTCTTAAGAGGTTTGTCGCAAGTATTTAAAAAAAGTTGTTTTAATTTAGCCCGAAAGGCTGTTTCGTGGTCCTACCTCCAGGGTAGCCATTGTTAACTGACACATATGTAACGTTTATAGATATTAACATTTTGATGAAATGATCAAAATGAGAAGAGCAACCTAAATATCATTTTTTACTACCATTCTTTGCTAAAATAAATAATAAAAAATGCAAAAATTTTTACTTTTTGGAATGCTCAGTTAATGTCTATGGCGATGCTAGCATAAGCAGCTAACTTAACTAGATGGCTGTGGTTGTTGCTTGTAATAAATTTCTATCGGGTATGCTGAGAAAGTTGATGTGTGACTGCCAGGCAGCATTGTGGTCATGGTTACTGGGAAACATGGAGAAAAAGCCTTTTTGCTATTTATGCAAGTTTGCATATTAATTTATAGGCGGGCACTGGGCGTTCCAAGCAGTTAATCCAGCCGGGGTTGATTCTCTGGAAATTTGGATGTATCAAAGAAAGGGATGAAGCCACTTTTCTACACAGCTGCTTTTTTTTTTCAACTGGAAATTTTCAGATTTTTTCCATACTGCCAACTTTTAGTATGAAAGCTATGCACTCTTTTATACACCAGGCTTCTGATCTTCAGAAGGTTTGCTCATCCTAAAATAGATTCCAAACATATCTCTACGCACAGAGCAGGTGCTTAAAAAATTTGCAGTGATTTGAGTTAGCATTTCACCAGAAACTGTGAGCCAACCTTTTTTAGTGTATTTTTTTAGTGTGTCTTATTCAATGTGCAGATCATAATCTAATGAACAAACTGCACAAATTTGTGAGTGGAAAATATGCAAACAGAAATATTTCCCACTGCAAAGCGATTTTCCAAATCTGAAACTCAAAGTGCACATCTCTTTGCAACAAGGATTTATTATCTCCATCGATTTCATTAAACATGACAATGCACAAAGCATAGTAGGTCTATACTTTAATTCTTCACGCTTTTGTTTTGCAAGTTATTTGCGATAGGCTAAGAGTTTTAGTATTATTTATTATTTTTTGAATAATTATTATTATTACTTCCTTCTCCATGGCTTTCAACCACCTCTCTCTTTTAAGGACACTCTCAAACTACTAGTCAAACATCAAATTGGTTTGCACGTGTTAACATTTGTACAGCAATCTTTGTAGATCACCTACAATACACCCACTTATTGCACATACTAAAAAATTGCACCTGCAATTTAACATGTTTTGTTTGGAATCAGGCCCAGATTGTTTCATCAATGCTTTAACTGAAAAGATCAGGTAATCTCTGCTATCACTGTTTTCTGAGGCTTAACCAACCACAATAATCCTCTCACATGAATGACTGTGTGCTCATCTGATTCTAATGGCTCTTAAATTCCATTGCCCTCCAGCTGCTCTGCATCATCTGACTCACACCCTGTAAGTTGCAGGGCTGATCAATTAAAACCACCAGAGGCTTTAAAGTTCTATCAATAAACAGGCCAGTATTACACTACAGTACCTGCCTAAGTGTAAGGGTTTTATGTCCAGGGCAAAAGTTACCCAGCTACAGATAATGTATTTTATTGTCATGGACCAAACAAGCATCATCATCAGAATTATTAGATTTGTATGCATTAAAAAAAACTAAATACAGTTGTGTATTTTGAAAAAAAAATCTGATTATTATCTATTAGTTAAAGTTGTCCTCTATTTTGGCAATCCTTCCAGAACTGTTGGAAATATTTTACTTATTTTCTGGGATTTCAAAGAGTTCAGCCAAATTGGATATACAGCCTCTACACACAAATGTGGCCTTAGTCATGTGTCTATCTAGGAAGCATACTGCTCTAGAGAGAAACAAGAGTACTTCAACCTTTCCTTGAATGATGCAATAGCTCAAAGTAAATCATTTGAGTCACTTTTATCCCATATCCACATGTCATGTCATAAACATAAGAGTGATTCAATTAACTCCTCTTTTTTCATCACCACCACACTCCAGCAGTGAAATCATTACTGAAGCCATCAATATACTTAAATCTCTTTATTTGGGACAACGACTGACCCTCTTATCTGTGTGAGTGATCTGCATTTTTCAAGTTAAATCATGGACCTAACATACAGTAGAAGCCTTGTCTCTCATCATGTTTGCTTCAAATGATGATCCACAATCCTCCATTAACACCTTTGTTTATAGATGTTCAAGCACGGCTGGTTTTTCAGTGTTGTCCTGTTTCTCTGACTATGACTGGCTGGATGTGTTCTCTTCATCCTCTGACATGGGAGCTGGCTTGTAACTCGTCTGCCTGGCTATGTGCTTCCTGGATGGGGCCGCCTGTGGAGCTGGTTGACAGTTGCCTTTTGTATCTCTTCTTTTTTCTCTATGTCTGCTTGTGCCTACTTGAGCCCCAGTCTGTCTGGGCAGATGGCTGCTCACAATGAGCCTGGTTCTACTGGAGGTTTCTTCCTTTTAAAATGGAGTTTTTCCTCTCCACTGTCTTTACGAGCATGCTTGGTGAGGGGGATTGCCTTTGAGTCAATGAACTGATGCAATCAGCTAGTTTTCCGTAGATAGAAAACTGAATCAATTTGACTGTATGATCTGGTTGAATTGTCTCTGTAAATTGCCTTGAAATTACATGTTTTGTGAATTGGTGCTATATAAATAAAATTAATTGAATTGAATTGACTTGAAGAGAAAAACAGAACTGAAATGCAAAACCCAGAAACAATTTTAAGATTCCCAGACACACCTTCCAGTCTAGAAATTTAAACTCACAATACCACAGAAACCAACCTCAGGTGAGTCCAACCTCCAAAAAAAAAGGTGTGAAAAAAATTTGGTAATACTGTTTATAATGAAGTGCTTGAAGACTGAAGTGCTCTGGTTGCCGAGTTATTACAGACGAGATTGAAGTTGATGCTATAAATGGGTTGGGTAACTCTCTTTAGGGACACTCTGTTGACACATGTTACTAAATCTTGCAGAGATGCCATCTGCCACTGTTGTAACAGTTGGGAATGCTGACCTCTGTGGAGACCGAAGTCATCATAAACTGATCACATCCGAATATTTAGACAGGCTCTCAAATAGATTTGAACAGTTACATAGATATACATTTCTTACACTCTTTAGTTGAGGATCAGTTTTTCTTGTAAACGAGTGTGCCAAACAATGCAGCATAAAAGATATATTTTTAATACTAATTTTAGAAAGGCAGAGGCTGTTTTCAAGAAAATATTTATAGAACCGTTAACTTCCTTCCTCTTATTGCATTGCATTGCATTTCTGGCCCCTAACTATTGGTGTTAGACTCCTGTGATTGAGTCCAGACTGTGTAACCGACACCGCAGAGTTGGTTGTGGGAGGAATCACTTGCCTGGAGCGAGGGGTCGCGACACAGACGTACCAGGCTCTCTCCCTTCAGCAGTGAGTGACAGGAAGAGGCAGCTTGCCGATGCCTTTCACGTGGGAATCACAGCTTGCAGCAATATTAAAACAAAAAACGTCTGTGAGGGTTTTGTGGGAAAATTCAATTGTGAGTTTTTCAGTCCCTTAATGTTTGCCTTTATGTAAACTGCAGTCCAAAGTTTATTAGTTCAGATAACATTTTTTTCTCTAAAGTAAGAAGCAGCTGTGTTTTCTGTACTCCCCTCAAGGTCGCTTAATAGACAAGGTCTAAAAATAGCTACTTCTAAAATTTCTTGCACCAACTATTACTGTTCTAGATGCAGTAAATGGTGCAGCTATATTTATGTATTAGGAAAAATATAATTCATTATTTTCACACAATGGACTATTTACTAATTAAGGAGTACTGATGCGTGAATACTCAACATATTCTGACAATTCGATAGGATAGATGCAGCATATTTGCCGTGACATTTGCCTAAACAGGAAACTTCAAAAGCATTTGTTGCCATCTTTGACAGTGAAGGCATCAGCTGTGTCAAGGTACGTGCTTTACTGTGTTGAACTGTTGTGCAGCTCTAATCAGTTTGAGAGGAACTGGAACTTCTCCTGACTACTGAGCCATACAATCTGCACACCTCAAAGACACCTTTCCTTATGGAACAGCGGGGGGGCCGCTCGCGTTTCAGCTTGTAAGTTCTTCACTGATTCTTGTGTAGAAGTTTGCAGGCTTATTACTCAAGGGGGGGGTCTTCACTGTTTCCTTGCATGTCCCATGGGTGTCTTTTTCAGCTGTAATGAGGCCTCCTGGACCAGAAAGCACTCTTTAAAACAGGGAGTAATGAGTACTTCTTGGCAGCGAGGATGGGGATTTGCACTACTCAGTGGAAAGGGAAGGTCACTGAGAGGAGTTTTATTTTGGGAAACTGTCTTGTTTCAGAAGCAAACAGAGCTTAAAGGGAAACACTACAAAGTCCTAGTCCAGGAATTGACTATCATGGTCCAACAAAGGCAATTCAGTATCTTCAAAGTTTCTATGTGGAATTGACAGCTTATGTCCTATATACCCATCCAAATGGGGAGAATTATGACTCACTGCTGGCAATGGGATCTTACTGCATGTAGCATATACAGTACAGTGTGAACAATTTTTGAACTGTCTCATTACTCTCGATTTAGGGAAGCCATTTCCAGTCGATCATTAGATTATTACAGACATTTTAAATTTAATTTAATAAAAATCATATTTGTTGGTTTATAGCATAGCTCTCATGGTAATCCTCATGTAATCACATCCGATTATCTATATGCTTGAAAAGATATTATTGTTTAAATTTCCCATTTTTCCCAATTTCTGGAATAACTTCTTACAGTATTAGAGAGAAGGAATGATGGGATCTAACCTTGGATGTCAATGTTGTAAGTAAACCATACAGGAGAACCATCACAGCTGGTAAGCTCTTGCAAGAAGAATTCATATAAGATTCACCCCCCTAGAGAGTTTAAAGAAAGTCCACCTTTAAAAAAACTATTTAAATATAGAACAAATGCGAGTTTAAAATCTATACCTGTTTTTATTGTATCAAAGGTCATAGCTACATCTTTTTCTTCAAAACCATAAATTCTTCTAAAGTAATACATCCATAGCACATCAAGAGTGGTGGATAAGTAAAGTATTTATTTTACTCAAAACAAAAGTTAAAGTAAATAAATAGATGTTCACAAATTTTGAAATCTCCAAAACGTATAAATACTTCAAGATTACAATGCTAACGTTGACCTGACATTATTCTGCACCAATTGGAATAGTAGAGCATAGATATACTATATGGTGTAAATATGCAGTATTTTTGGTTTCATGTTATCAGTTTGCCTGATAGATAGAGCTGAGAAATGGCTCCTTCTCTGAGTTACTTTTCTCCTATTCAAGCCAAAAAAAAGGAAATCAAGGGTGATCCATGATAAGAGGCATCCTACTGCAGCTGTAGGCCGCTCACATTTTCACACTTGAAGTTGGCTAGTCCATACTGATTTTTTAGTCTTTTTTGTCAAATAATTTTATTTAAAAAACTACGGTATTTACAGGTTTAGACTATACTCTAATTTCAAGACTTTTAACATACATGTGTCTTGACTGCTTTTTTTTTTTTGTAGAGATGATAGAGCACTCTTCAAACACTCTACATATAATTTTGCCTAAAAAGTACATTAGTAAATAGATATTAAAAAAAAAGTTCACAGAGAAAGTTTTAGAGGTGCTAATAAATATGCTTTTTGTAGATTACATACATTAGCGAATGAGAGAAGACATGTTTGCCAATTACTTCTTTGTAGGGAATGTTGAACTTTTGGACTTTACAGTGGTTGAGCTATCACCTTTATATATCACCTTATATTGTATAATTAGGCAAGATGAACACCTAAAAAGTTTCATAGATTTTTATGGCCCCCCTAAAAAAAATCATAACATTTTAAAGAGCCTGTATAATGCAAAATGTACTGTTTTACTGTTAGTTACAGCCAACAGTACCTGGATTTGAGTAATGAATGGCCCGTGTGAGACCAACTACTCGCTGTCCTTTTAATGTCCGATTGGAGGCTAAATTAATTTTGTGCATTATATTCTCCTTAAATGATTTGCCGACCCCCAAAAATCATCCTGCAACCCAAATTGGTGTCTGGAGCCCAAGGCAGAGAATGACGTCTATACAGAAACTGTTAAGTAAAAAAAAAAAAAAAACACCATAAGAGGGGGCCCTGGAATCTACATGATCTAGAGCTGTGGTATTCAGCTCCAGATCTCAAGATCTACTCCCCTCACCTTTTACTGTAGGTACATCCCTTCTCCAATCAAATGACTGATCCTTTAAGTGTGGTGAAGGCCTGCTAATGTGACACTCATTTATTTTAGGTTTGCTGGAGCAAGGATGTACTTTAAAGTTTCAGGACAGCAGATCTTAAGGCCTGGAGATAAAGACCTGTACGCTTTTTGAATGATAACCTTTCAGCTCACAACACTTTACATTTTTCTGTATAGATAATTGTGTATTGAAATTTGTTTTGACTTATTTATTTTGCACATGTTTTCACATAAAAATTTTGTAAGTAAGTAAGATGTTTACTTTGCAATAGCTACATATGCTTACAGGATCTTAGTCCCTGCTACAATATAACAGGGATGGGGAAAGTTTGTTATTTGATGTATACTTTTATGGGGACAGGATGGCTTATCCAAAAAAGTATGTTTTGTACATTGTACAATGTACAAATGTTGAAGATTCCGACAGCCCTTTTAGTATATCATAGAGGGGCGCATCTCTGCCTTTCTAGAATGATTACTAAGTTTTTTCAAGAGAATATGTATTTTACACATTGTATACATTAATATTATATATATATATATATATTTTTTTTTTTTTTTTTTTTTTTTTTTTTTTTTTTTCAAAGAGAATCAAATAGAGCTTTGTACACACACACTGACTGAGAGTACCAGCAAGTTTGTGTGTGTTTTTCTATAGCTAGCATTCTTAGAAATTATTATGCAATGCAAGAAAATGTGTTCCACTTTCTCCCCTAAAATTCACTTTCTGCCCTACACTGACCCATTTTGAGGTGGAAAACCGAGTGTAGCACCTTCTAACCTGAGGTGGGTTAAAGAGGCCAGGGTGGTAGTTTCCATACCTCCTAACATTATCCTTCTGCACCAGCGATAGCGGCCGCTCAGTCCTGCCACTATGACACATCCGAGGATAATTGGCTGTGACAAGAGGGCAAATCATCAACACTGTCCTGATAAGCATTACAGCTAGATGACAGCATACAGAAGTGTATTAGCAACAGTGTGACATATCACATTACCACTGTGAATGCAATGAAGGAGATACTAAACACTATGGACGCCTCAGTGAGCATTCTTTTCCTTACGCCAGCCACAACACTAATCCCCATTTACTATAGCTGTTTTTCTTTTGCACATGGATAAAGGTAAAGGCATAATATTTGTCTCATACATAAGGTTATGGACGGCATTTGCATTGAATGAATTTATATCTACTTTTCTTCCATTGTAAGGATTCAGTCTACAGATGTATATTTTAATTTCCTTTTTTTGTTTTACTACCGAGTTTTAGTAAGATACATTTTTGTATACAAAAAACAACAAAAAATGTAGGTTGCGGAAGGGTGCAATTAACCTTCATAACCTTCATATGGTTTCTTTTGTTATCTACATGTGTTTACATTGATTGGAGATCTTATGACTAAGTCCAAAAGCAGATTTTGGACATGCGCACGGTGGAAAATCCATTTCCCTTAATTGTTTTACAGCTTGCATCAAATGCAGTGCCATGTGTAACAGGAGCCTTCAGATACTGGGACAGGTCTTGAACCTGATAACTTGTACATGTTTTATAGCTGTTACATTATAAATTATTTCCACACGCTGGGGGCCTTGAGGGATCATATTCTCTCAGCTTCAGTTACTGGTAACATCTTTTAATGATATTAACAAATTTGCAGCTCTAGTATTTCAGCCATATCTTGGAAATCTTAAACGACTTCATGGTAAATACTTGGTTATGATATTATCAGGCACAGCCCATTGTGAGTTGGGTGGATCATATGGCTATTAACAGAGAGCCAGCAGTGGTAATAACTAAGCACATAAAGGCCCATGTTGGTGTCTAACAGCCTGGCTGCATTTCCTGTTATAACATTCAGATCTTGTCAGGAAAAGCTGTAAATCCTTGTTTTTATTGGCTTAGAAAACTGCTCTTTATAGTGTGTTTTTTATTGCTCCATGGTGCTGTGTTAAACCTCTCATTAACCTTATATTTAACTTCCTCTGTCATTTCTGACACGGTCATGTATTCCTTCTTGAATGGTGCCAGAGCTAATGAGACCCCTTCCAAGATTTAAAAATGTTAAGTTTGACAATCTTTCTAACTTTTGAGGCCAAGTGGACTCACATCATTTGTACCTATTTTTATTTTTTTTTCAGCAACCTGACTCAGTTCCTAAATACCTGTACTTGTACATTACCGTGTATCTCATTAGTTTATTCTGAGCCATTGTGTTTTTCCATGATGGTTGCCAATACATTGTACTGATCATGGGGATGGAATGTTTCATGTGTTTCTTTAGTAGTTAAGTATTAAATTAAGTAAGAATTAAAGTTGAACTCATTGCATTAAGGTATATGGTTTGAATTTTGTAGTGCATGATTGTGTTTTTATTTTTAGAACAGTTAGCTGCATATCAGTGTGGAGTAGCATCCTATGTAGACAAAGATCTATTATTGTAGAGGCCTGCTCTCAACAACCATTGATGCTTTGAAAAAACACAATAGGTTATTTTGAATTCCCACTATTCATTGCATAGACCCATATTCTTAGAATAGACAGTTTCAAATAAATACAAAACATGGTTTCTGCGCTATTTTCTATCATGATAAACATGCGCGTTCCCTTAAAATATGCATCTGCTATTTTACATAAGTTTGAATTCTAAAATTCTTTCTTATCTTTTTTACTTTAGTTTACATCAGTCCATCCACTATCTATGTCTACTTGTCCTTGCAGGGGGCTGCTGATTATCTCAAGCAGACAGGGATCCAAATCCAGGAAAACTTGCTGCAGACAGCAGTGCTAACAACTCTTACATCCTGCTTCTTTATGGTGGCAGTACACAGTAAAGCACTGGATGTTGTTTATATAGGTTACCACAATGCCTTAAAGAATTGTGAATCTGTTTCCTTTTCCAATTCACTCTAATCCTAATACATTGGAATTTTCAAAAAATAAAGGACTATCCTATTCTAAGAATTAAGTTTTCCTTCTAATTTCTTTGTGTCAGAGGTTCTACGATTTTATAAAAAAAAAATGTTTATATATGAGCAAAAAATGAAAAAAAAAAATAATGTCTTAACGACAGCAGCAACAATAAAAAGAATAAGAAAAATAAAAGTGTTAGTAGAAATGGACAAAGATAACATGAAGTGCTCTTATTTTAACGTAAAATATTTCTGAAATAATACTCCTACTAATAATAATCTTAATACGAAGAGGATATAAAGTTTGAGGTTGCTAGGGTTTACTTTGATTAATAGCCAACAAGCTTTTGGGAGTTAGTAAGAACTTAGTTTTGGGAGTAGTTTCACTGCTCCATACTTCTTAATTTTACTTGAATAATATTCTTGTGAAGATTTAAGACTAACTTGAGCTTTTTGGAGATCAGGTACATAAGTATATACAGCAAATCATGGATATAATTTCTGGAAGTTCTTAACCCTGTTAATGCCTGAGTATGTTATTTTGTAATCATGTTAGAAAGTATGTAATTTTAATTTCAAAATCTGCTAATACCTGTCTGATTTTAATTTATCTAACAAATGTAATCAGATGCTATGATCGAGTCTTTAGTGGCCTTTTAATTAAATATATATTTTTTTGTTTTAGTTCTCTTTAAGGTATTTTTTCGATACTTACTAATAAAACAAATGTTGAAGAAAGATAACTTTCACTTCAGTAAATTTTTGGGGTACTCTACCCACCTCTGCAACATAACTATTAGAATAACTACCTTTAAAAAAAGAACACTGCTTGCCTGTGACTTACTTACTTAAGAATAACAGACAACTTACAGTAGAAGCTAAGCTAATATGTTCGACTGATGTAATGTAAGACATTTTTCAGACAATATACACACGCTGAATGGTATCACATTAAAAACTGTTATTTGCATTAATATTCAGAAATTGGAATATTTTTGAGAATTTTATTTGCTTTAGCAACTTATTAACTAAGTGGAAACCAGATTTATTTCACACAGATTAATGTTTTAATCCTTTCTATCAGCTGACTATTACTATTTTTTTCTAACACAATGTTTAGGATTATAATATTTATACAAATCAGAAAAACTGAGTCTCTGCTTAGTCTGCTGCCCCCGCGACCCGGTTCCTTATAAAGCGGGAGACGACGAGTACAAGAAAAACTGAAAAAAACATATTTTAATACAGTAGTGTGGACTTAATAAATAGGATATGTATCATATGTGTTGTTTGCTTTTTCAAAGTAATACTAAGTAAAAGAATTAGACCCATTGAAATGTATAGTTTTAAACTATATTCTATACATTACTGAGCAAAGGCCAATTAGTTAGGAAAATATAAAGTCTTTACTACATTAAACTACATAACAATGGCTTACTTTCAAGCTCAATGATATGACAAGGTTATTGTTTATAATACTAAAGTTCCCCCATGACACTTTACAGAGCCAAGTCAAGTCTGAAGTCTCTGTTTTTTTGTTATTTAAGTGTGGATCGAGTCCTGATATCTTGACTCTTAAAGCCAGAATGTTCTTCCTGCTTTCTGCAGGTTCTGACTTAACTCCACAGCCAAAATATTATAAAATTGTTTATCCCCCTTTCTCTTGCTAGTTCAAGGCAAACACAATTTTGCACAAAATAATAAGCTGTCAAATATTCTGAGGCTTGAAGCCTTACTCTGCGTCTGTGGCCACGCACAACCTGACAACTTGTAATCCCAGCATGAGACTATGCCAAAGCCCATTTTATCCAAAGACACCAAAAAGGATTTACTCACACTAATGGAGTTCAGAGATTGCAGTATTCTAGACATAGATTCACAGGTAGAAATTGACAGGGCAGTGTCTGAAATGATGATTGGTTAAAGCATTGCTTTGTAAGGAGATATGCACTGTTTCAAACGTGAGATCTTCTTTCTCTCTTTGGTTAGGCTTTTTTAGACTCTAGAAAAACTGTAAAGCATGTGGGGAGGTTTCTCTGAAGCTTCTACGAATCAGAATGAGAAGGGCAGAGGTGGCATCAGACCAGACAGCTATTTATGGGAGATGACAGTTTGCAAAATCTCAATCTGGCGAAAGGCACTTTGGGTGACAATAAGGAGGGCCGTGAAACCGGAGGAGTCAGCAGCCAGAATATATTTAATCAAACTTCTTATTTTCAGTGAGGTGGATTTGTCTGACAGGATGGGTATTGCTGGGCCTGCCACACCACCGGCAAATATTCAGCACAAGTGTCTCTTCAGAAGGGAAGATCTAAAATTAGAAAAATAATAATAACTTTAGGGTGATTGCATTTTTTTCCTATAATTAAGATTAGAATTGTTCGCATATATGCAATATGATTTTCAACAGCCAATACTTATTTTTAATGCATTCTTAATAATTCAAAAATAGTTGAAAATCCATCTTTATTCTGTGAAATAAAATTTGTGAGGAGTAATAAAGAATTGTATCAATCCAGAGTTATTGATAGGCTAATGTTGCCGATAGAATGTTTGTGTGTTTTGTTTTTCTTAGTTTTCTTAGGGTTGACTCCTCCCAACATCCTTCTTGTAATTATGTGTAAACAGCCTAATATTTGTCTTGTTTGATATTTATATATGTATTGCTTACAAAAAGCTTGTGGATAGCCAGAATGGTTTCTTTGTGGAGAAAGGAGTCGTTCCCTGGTTCTCACCCTACAAATATAAGACTGAGGCTGTGTCCTGTGTCCAAACGTGTCTCCTAACCCCTACACTATATAGAGCATTATATAGCGGTTGTGCCATTCTATATGACTGTCCGAATGTCTACTTTTTGAAAAAGTGGTTGACTCAAAATTTCCCACATTGCACCTTGAAAAGTAGGGGGGCAAAAATCAGGGGGCAAAGTAGTGGTCATCTGTCTGAACGGTCAGCACTATAAAGTCCACTATATGTAGTCCCTGTTTTATATAGTGATTGAGGGGTTAGGGCAGATGTTTAGATACTGCCTAAAAATAAGAGTGAGGAAATTCTCTGAGTCCATATTGGCATAAAATTGCTTCACTGTGGACAAGAAAACTGGTGTTCCGGTAGTTCCTAGTTCCTGCCAGGTTTTAAGCTTCCATGGCTGGGTTGTTCTTCAGCAATCTAAGCAATTATGGCTCGGATGGCTGAAACTCGGACACAACTGGGTGTTCCCAAAGGGCAATCATTTGAAACAAATGTCTAAGCTGCTTTTATTCTGAGCCAAGCAGTTTTAAAATAAAGCTACATACAAAGAATTCCAAAATTACCAAATTATTTTCTGTCAGAAAACCAGTCTGTTTATGGGAACTCTAAGGCACCAATAAGGATTGTCAAATTAACACCAAGAGTATTACAGTAGCTTTTTAATGGCTGAAAAATAAGGCTTTTGGTTGAAATGTTGGACTTTAACCAAAAATACCCTGATGTGCATGGATACATTTGAGTCTTTTCATAGTATCTATTTGAACTATGCAGAGATTAGATGAAAATTCACAATGAATTGAATGTAAAGAACCAAATTATTTTTTTTACTGTACAAAAAGAAAAATAGTTTAAATGCATGCAATACCAACCAAAACTTATATAAAATGTGTCTCTAACATTAGCATAGCTAAGTTTTTTTAAATATATATATGTATATTTTTGAGGTATCCTGTAGCTAGCACTAAGAATTGTTATGATTTTCTCTATAATGCTACACTTAGTATATTTCATGCATGTGGGAAAAAATAATAAATAACTATGTCAGACTTGAAGGGCTAAAAGAAAAAACAAATGGAGAGATTTGAGGCAAAAAGTTAAACTGGAGAGAAGTAGATAAGTAGAGAAAGAAGACAAAAGTGAATTGAAGATCACTTCCTAAGAATTGACTTCCACACCTGCTGAGAGTAAGAAAGAACAACAGAATAAACTAAGTAAGTATCACCAACAATATATATATGAAAAACATACAATTTTATTTAATACAAGATGTATTAACATCTTCTAAATATAGAGTTTATCTGTATGTCTTTGTTTCTTTAAACACCTGGATCCAAACACCTGTTGTTGTATGTGTGATATTCTCAGCTACAGCTCAGAACTCTCATGGGGCTGCAGCAATAAGCCTGTAGGCTCTACTGGCAGCTGGTTACTGTATGTAGAAGCAGATTCCTGGGTCCAGAGACCCAAAGCTAAGGGCATAGCCCCCCTGCAGAGGGCCTACATAGCCAGGGTGTTCTGGCCCTGCCAAACAGCCATGAGAAGTAAGACACCACACACCCAATCCCCTAACCCATGACACCACTGTATCATTGGTAGTTCTTGGTATGGCATTTCTGTTGCTTTACTGTATGATCATCAAGAAGAGTACACCGCTAGGCAAATTACAAATGTGTTAATTACGTATTCAACACAAAGTGTTAGTGATTGTTTAAGTCTGTAAATCTGTAAACATGTTTCTTACCCCAACAAACAAAATGTACTTAAACTAGGAATATTTTTTCTCCTTCTGAATGTGAATAGAGACTTATTTTGCTAATTAGGCAACAAATTAAAAAGAAAACAGATGGCTTTAAGTGTCTAAAAATAAAAACCAAGCTATTACTTTAGTAGTTTCAAATCTAATCCTATTTTATCTCGATTGCATTGCTCACTACTTGGTACCTTCCAACAAATGGTCCAGCTCACCCTGCACTTTTGAAAAAAACTCGCAAATCATGCTGGGTTTTTAGGATCAAAGTGGTGTCAAAACAAATGACTTCCCCGAGGCACTAATTCAGAAGAGATGGAAAACCCTTTTAAATGCAGGTAGTATTGCTGAATGTTACAGCTGTACAAACAACATAAAACTAGTAGGAAAAGTGTGTTTTTTAAGGAAGCAAGTAATCCCCCCTTAAATCAGGGGCAAGGTATGGATGAAGACACAAAGACTAAATTGCTTTCTACTGAACTTCTGCCTTGTGACCCAAACGATTTCAAGCATACTCACCTCATTTTAAACACATCCATTTGGTGCTTTGGACAGTACTCAAATGACTCTCTGAAAAGTAAATATGAACTAAAAGCTGCCTTCAAAAAGCAATTATTTTAAATGCAGGCATATGTTCGAGCACGAGTATCTAGAATGGAAATTGTCATTTCACTCAACTCTGACCTTTAAATTAGGTCTGGAACCAGCAGATTTTATTGGCAACAGCTGCAGTTTTTCATGACTTCTAAAAACGCTTACATTCCAAAGAGGCTCATATTTCTGTCCATTTACAAAACTGGAGGCCTTTCTCACTACTTTCAGCTTCAACTGGGTTTATTTTGACCCCTGTTTCATTGAGCATGGCAGAATGTCTGAAGCACAAAGCATGCACACGTTTAGACATGCAATGTCAAGTTGCAGTGAAACGTTCAGTCTAAAAGACTTCCCGCTAAGAATGTAGGAAAACAGAAGTGTTCCATCCAAAGAAATTCTAAGAGCTGCCCCTAATCTGTAAGACTATACCTAGAAAAAACATTTCCCATGCTTCTGTATGTTGAGATTGCCTTAATGCAGGGATTTCTTTTCAATACCGATGGTCAATTTAGAAAACCTGCATTTTGTTCCGCAGATATATTAATGTAAATGTACTTTTGTTTCTGTCTTGTTTTGAAAAAAAATCATGTAATCCATAGAAATAGAAATTATAAAGAGAGGAAATCATAACACACTTCAATTTTCTGCATGCTGTTAGTTTAATCCCTACTCTGGTCTCTTAAACCAGAATACATGAAGATCATACAGAAACAAGCATACCTATCAAGTCCAGGAGGTGGGAGCAACTTGCCCTTTTTTAGTGTCAGGTCATAATTGTTCAGTCACATACTGAGCAAAAGCAGAGAAATAATAGGAAAAGGTAGAGAAAAATGTTTTGCATTAATTTGATATTTCAGATTAGTAATTCCTAGTTATCACCTGACTGATAAAATCTGACGATTGTATGTGTAAATCAGCAGGTCACACTGCAAATTGTAACAGACACTGGATTGATAAATTCTTTCAAACTACAGTATTCAAGAGAATAAGAAAAGCGTAAATAACTTCCTTAAAAATTGTACAAACATAAAAAAAAAAAAAAAATGATTAAAAAACGCAACAGCACATCATTTTTTGTTCCATTTTTCCTCCTCTACTATAAATACCACTACAATATATTTTTGCCTTCCTTGCAATGCAAACAATAACTCTGGTTTTGGAGAATACAGAGAAATGTGTTGCAGTTGTGTTTAACCTAAGCTGTCATTAATATTGGCAAACTGTCCCCTAAATATATGCTTCAGGTTGAGATTAAATGTGGAAAACCATACAAGCAGGGAGACACGTTCTTAACTTAATAGATATATATTTTAAGAGCAGCTTTACTTTTGCATGATTTTGACTCATTTATTTTAAACTAAAAGCACAGTTGAAACAATTTTATGTTGCTGGCACTTAAAAAAAAAAAAAAACTTCAAATTTTTTGTTTGGGAATCTATAATTTCTTCTAAAGCCAAATTCAAATAAATAATTCTTCAAGCATTGCCACATTTGCAAATGCTGTTGAATACTAAATTAATACACAAATATCTAATGTATAATGAGAAAAGCAATGGTCTTTATCTTATAAATTGGCTAAAAATGTGTTTTGATGAAGTCATGCCCAGCTTGCAGCTTAGCGTAAGGTTAAATGTGGACTGTGCAACATGTTTTCAAATAGTCAAAAAAGCTAATAAAACAAGCTGTTAAGTAGGGGCTGTTTTTGAGGTGATACTTTTTAATTGCCTCAGACAAATTTGTTTTGAGCCAAGCGTCAAATTCAGAACATTAAAGTGGATTTCTACGCATAAGCACGTAAAGGCGTGTCCTTGGGGAGGACTGCTGCATTCTGGTAATGAGTGGAGGTAATGAAAGACTTCACATAGACAGATGTATCCATTTAAAATCGTAATAACTACAGTTAAGGAGACAAAGTGTGCATTCCATGTAGCTTTAACCAAAGCATTTGTTTGTTCAGACTCTGCAGGGACCTATACTATTTTCCACCCTTGGAAGCATACGGTAGTGTCTTACAATGCTCATTGCAATTTATACAAGGTCAGAACTGTTAAAGAGCCAGAATGATGGAGATGCTGCTATACATCTGAAATCTAAATAGATATGCAGCCTTTTGTACAAACAATGTTTGTCAAAGAGACGATTCACCATGCTTTCTTTAATGCACATCTCTCAGCGTTGCATTTAACTTGGATACCAACTTGTCAAAAAAATTGCATAAAAATACTTTAAATAGAGTAGCTAACCTTAGTTTTTAATATTTTATACAACACAATAGAGCGCTTAGTTGGGTTTACTCAGTGTGGTTCTTATTATCTTGGTTTATTAAACCTGGAAAATGAATAATCGGTTATTTTGGGAAATATTTTCATCATACTTTATTAATAAATAACATCAATAAGTCTTATTGGTCCATAGCTTAGTAGAATCTATTACTGTTAGCAATTCTAGAAAAAGTAAAAAAGAAAAAAAAGAAAAAACACTGGTCTTTGTTTTTCAAGCTTGAAGACGTTTCGCTTCCCATCCAGGAAGCCTTTTAAATTAAAAATGTCTGGATTGGCGTTGAGTTCCAATCTTTATAGCCTTGTTGGGCTATCATTGAATGCAAATTGAACTGGAAGAACAGGTCCACCCCTTAGTAATGGGCAGGCTTTGAGGTCTTTTTTAGCCTGTAATACCTGATACTAGCCTATGCCTCTGAAAATACACACTGGATATATTGAAACAATTACTGTGAAAAACCGATTGGTCTTAACTTTATGTGGTGACATTCAAAAATAAATATGTAAATCATCAGCATACATATTTAATAATATGTAATGCGCCATAGAGGCTGGAATAACAGGAACAAAAAGGTGTTTAAACATTTAACCAAAAAATGGGGCCTTCATGAACCCTTGAGATTTGTTCAATCAAAGTTAGAATTTAGAGATATAACCAAGTAGTTCCAGTATGCCAGTAAATATCTGAACCAGTTTAAAACAGGATCAGACCATCAAACTTCTACAGCTTATAATGATTAATAGTGTTGAACAGGACACACAAACAAGACACGAAAGGATTGTTGTCCAGTCCGAAGTATGATGATATCTGCTTTATAGGGAGAATAATACCAGGAACAGCTGTTTTAAGTTCCCACACTGCACTAGTGATACGCTGATGCTCAAAGCATTTGCCTTCTGACTTATTTTTCAGGTGCAGTCTGCTAGAATACGTCAATAGACTCAGATTACAACGCTAAACACTTCTTTAACTGGCCATATGTAAAGTAGACAAGTTAAAGGCAGGGCTCTGGTAAACTTCACCACAGCGATCGCCGTTAATTTAAGAACCACTGTATCACAGAGATCCAGTTCTGTCAAGAGAGCTGTGTGGGTTTTAAGGCCTTTATTGCAGAACATCATGAAGTGATGGATGGTACCCTGCCAAACTATCAGCCTTTTTCCGTGTGTGAGAGGATGTCTATATGTAGTGTGTTGTGCACTCAGCAGTGCTGCCTCTCCTTGTCATTTCACGAAGGCTGCAGTTATTTATCCTGATTTAGTTTGGAGTGGTAACATCAGTGATTTCCAGTCGTGCTGGACAGAGACTGATATTCCTTTTTAGTCTCTGAAAGCATTTGTAGCTTTTGCTACAAATCTGTGGTGTAAAGTGATGAAGAATAGTGTTTGTTTGGAGCTTTGAAGATTGAAGATGTGTGTATGTACATGCATTGGTAAGGGAGTCAGCGCATGAGTGTCTTTGTTTGTGAAAACTGTTCACAGTCAGCATGCAACAGAGCCCACCGATGCCAAAGGCAGCGCTTCCCACGCAGCTAATGGCGGGGATGTGGAAAATGACTGGCTGGCCGCGGTGGTGGAGGCAGGGGATGTGTTAATTGAAAGTTAGGATCACTTTGTGGCCATTACAAGGAAACCTGAGACATGTTAACGCAACAGAGTTTAGGCGGCACCTGCTGTCGCTCGCTAATTGCGTTGGGTTTGGTCATGTCTTTCAGAAGTGGGTTCCCATCACGCTCTGCCTCCAGTTACAGCTGTATTACTGCCAAAGTTGACATTACAGCAGCAGCAGCCACAGGGGAGCTGGAGCCAACCTGCGACCTCACTGCCATGGCTTAGGCTGATGGATCCTCAGTAGCCAATATAAGTCTCAGCCCAGTCATTATTTTTCTCTTTTCTCTCTTTTTAATTATATTTTATTCATCATTTTTGGGTGAATTTCTTTTTTTAAGATAACGCATTACCTTTATAAAATATAAAATGCATATATTTAAGCCTTTATTTTTATTATAAAATGGGCAAAAGGACCTCTTGTGGGAGGGTAAAACTGAGCTGTCTTTCTAATTCACCCTCACTTACATATGCATCAGTGACAAACCAGGGTGCTGTGCAGATGACTCGCTGAGGACACATACTGTGCTTTTGAGGACCTGCTAGGGGCAGCAATGTATAATCTGATTTAGACTAGAGCAACCTCCTATTTATTTTTAATTGTCCCACTTTAGCATTTAAGAACTATTGATCCCCGGAAAAGCATTAAGTGACAGAATCACTATTACAGTTAGTGCTCCCTGCTTGGGGAAGGCACATCAAAGGACATTTTAATGTCACTGACTTTCTGAGGGAATTTGAAGCGCTGGTTGGAAGAGGCCAGCCTATGAACGCAAAGGACACACAATAGACAGATGCAGAAACAAATGTGAGGGCAATTTGCAGCTTATCAAAGGATAACCCGACATTGATTTCCGTTGTGTTTGTACAACAACAACATTTAAAAGTCATGTTGGGCTCAAATTTCATCAAACATAATCAGAACTGCACTTTATGAGTAGATGGATGGATGAATGGATGGACCACCAATATGGCCTTCATTAAAGAGTGTCAAGAGGAAACCAATAGAGAGTCCTGTTTGCATTAGTTCATTAGCCATGGATGGTACACAGCAAACATGATCGAAGGTATTTTAGTCAGATGAGACTGAGGACTGAGGACAACTCTATGGTGAAACAAGACTATGGCAGCATGGTGCTTTGAAGATGCTTTCTGCTGCAGGGAAAATAGACCTGGTGTGTGTTTATGGACAGATTTGAAAAGGTAAAAGCAGAGATATGAAGCTATAAAATATTTGAGAGGCTGTAAAAGGCAGGAACGGAATGAGGTTCACCTTTCAGGAGGACTTAATGACTGAATGCAGAGCCTGAGCTAAAAAGTAGTAGAACATTGGTTACCGTTGGAATCGCCCAGACAAAGAACAAAACTCAATCCATTAGAGAATCTGAATTAGTAATTAAAACTATATGTGTACAAACATTCTCTCTCCAATTCTTCTCCAACTTAAAAAATATCTCTTGGGGTAAATCACGAAGTAGAAATAAATACAATGAAATCTGTGATTACAATATGACAATGTTTATTCACTTTATTAATTTGGATAATACCTTTGGGGGTTATAAAGTACTTGTAAATGGTGTTCAATCATGTGAAGTGAATACAAACCCTTATTCTGACAGACAGACAGACAGACAGACAGACAGACAGACAGA
>NW_015150630.1:347919-371212 GCF_000732505.1 Cyprinodon variegatus | reverse complement strand
AGATAGATAGATAGATAGATAGATAGATAGATAGATAGATAGATAGATAGATAGATAGATAGATAGATAGATCTTCTAAATGAGGCGTCCCCCTTTATCTGCCACCCTCCCCAGATGTTTTGATTAGCACAAACTCGTATGCTGGTCAGATCTCGGGATTAATGAAGGATAATTTGCCTAAGGTTGGCATAGCGCACTGCCATGCTGCCAGCCTTTGGATGCCATATGGACAGAAGCAGCTGTTTTCATTACTCTCCCTTGCCCAGATGTGTCAAACAGGATGCCGACTTCAATCCGCAGTCTTGCTGGCACTTGGTGGGGGGTGCTTTCTACTAGCTTGGCAGCTAATTACTTTAATGTAGCCAAGTACGGAGGCCCTGCATGTTTTTTTAAGGCCTTTTACAAACAGCTGAATACCAGCTGCCACCTCTGTGCACAATGCTGGAAGATAGATAGGTAGATGCTAAATGCATGATGAGATTGACCCACAGGCACAGACCCCAAGACCAGACCTGAGGGCAGGCTCAGTCCCTCTTACTAACTATAGGAAGGTCATCCCAAGTACATACACGTCCACAGTGTCGCATCAGTGGTATCACTCCCTTTACTAAATCATTAACTTTCAAATCTGACCTGTTCATGTCGTTGCATTTGCCCTCTCTCTGCCCAAGAATCTGCTATGTTCAGCGAAATGAATGTTAATGTGGTAATCTGAGCTGTGGGGAGTTGCAGTGCCAAGTCTCTGCAAAGACCACACACAGGATAAGCTGGCACAGGAGCAGAGGAGCGGCAAGTGAAAACAGAACTGAGGTTTCTGCCAAAATGTCAGCTGGGTCTATACATGAGATTGTGGGCACCATGGAACATGTGTTCAGTGTGTCCAATTTCATGCTGAGCAGCTCTGTTTTTATTGTTCAGAGATAAATCCTGAGATTTGTCTCAACTGCCACAGTTTTTTTAATTGTTCAGATTTCTGTGCACCCTTCAGGTTGTGTAAAATTTGCCCTTAAGTGATCAAAAGCAGTTAAATATAACCTTTGCTTTATTCTGGGAAATTGACACATGACAAATGACCTGAAGAATTCATATAATAGCTACTTGAGGTCAGTTTGGTTCATCATTGCAACATAGAGCATCAATAAAGTTTCATTATGTTGAGATGCAGTATCTATACCACAGCTTAAACATGGCCCAGCAGCAAGAGTCCACATTGTGAAGGGGTCAACGTAGCCTGTCTGAAGCTTTGATATTTTATCAATAAGGCTTTATGTTTCCACACCTGTATGTCCTCGACGTTATAATGATCAACAGGGGGTTGCCTTCAGTCAATAGAGTATTACAGTTTTTTCCCAAGGCAAGAGATGATAAAAGCATTGTTTCCAACCTGTGCCTGCAGTCATCGAAATACTTCAAGAAACCCAGTTATGCATCTCCCCTTAATACACACACACACACACACACACATGCACCACCACCCCCAACCCCTTATCATTCACCACAGAATGGGTAAAACTCTTAGCATTTTGTATTTGAGAATTTGCTAGGGGTATTGACGCGCCTGAGAACATGAGCGATGTTCAGCTAGTTAAAGTAGTGTTTCCTCACAGCTTAATACAGCAATGTCATATGGGTTTTGTCGAGGGTTTTTGTTTGTTTGTTTGATTTTTTTATGTTAAGAATTGATCCTAATGTTGCACTTCTTGTCTGACTTCCATCAGGGGAAAAAAGATGAGCAAAGAGAGGCTTTATTAAATCAGAAGACTCTCTTTGGAGCAGGGGCGTCCAAGTTCTTTCTTCCCCTCTTTTCCAATCCTTTGTATTTCAGGAGGTGTTTTGTGCAAATTATTGACAGCGCCTTTAGGGAAGTTGGTTGCTGAACCTTTAAGCTGTTAGACAAGCATATACAAGAGCTGCACTTGAAAATTCAAAGAGCTGTTTGTTCATCTTGGCTCCTTCTACACTTTACCATGTAGGGTGCGTCTTCTTCACAGCACTTTTATAGTCGTGCTCACTTTTGGGCCTCAGCCTCTTTTCCCATAGGAGCCTATTATCCCCCTTAACATATGCAAAAACTTGCTGATTTAAACATCATACTCACTTAGGGACTTGACACACTCGTAGCGTAAGGTTTGGGGTTCTTTGCGTCCTGATTAGTATTTCAGTGGGGGTTCTTCTCATTTAGAAAGCTCTCTCCCCCTCTTCACTTTGAGGGCTTTTGGGAAAAAGAGAAAAGTCATTTTAAGTTTTCAAAGAACATGGAGGATCATTGATCTAAGAAGAGGCAAAGTCCACTATGAAAAAAATATTTTTTTATTTTATAAAATGCATTTCTTTTCTATGTATTGACACTTTCAGAACATCTTTATTTTGTCAAACAACCATAAATTCTGATGTACAAAACTGAGATTTCCTTAACTCTTTAGGAATACCTAATGAAGAGAGAGATTATTTGTCTTCTGTGAAGCATGGTAAGATTTGATAGAGCAGCATCTAAATGATAATATTTATAGAAATGTACTACAGGACATTTTTTATTATTTTAATTTAAAGCAACACAATATCTAACTTTTGGATTTGAATTACAGAAAGTTTATGTTTATGTTTAACCTACTTTTGTAAAATTTTACAAATTTGACAGAAATTAAAACATTTTTTTTTCACCATTAATGCTTTTGTGTTATGGAAGTTCTAAGCAAATCTATTCAAAACATTCAAAAACTTCTGATACGGTACCTCAATTTTTTTGCTAATGCTTTTTATTTATCCTTGTGGACAAAAGTTACTATAAAACACCACAGTGTCTAAAGGCTAGAGACAACAAGCTGTTTTGAGAATTAACACAAAGCAGGACATAATTGTACATAAGTGTTAAGTGAAAGGAAAACTTAACATGGATTCATAAAATCCTCCAGATATTTTCAGCCTGTGCTACTCTAATACCTCTAAATAAAATCTAGTAAAACCACTGACCAAGATTAGAAAATAAAGTCCACCTCTGTGCAATGTATTCTCATAATACGGTTCTGTAAAAGTTAATAAAGAAAAGGGGCTTTTAATCAGAGTGGCCCATGGTACCTCCCAAGAAGCTCAAGAGATTTGCAGGTGAGGTGGGAAAATCAGTTAACAAGAAAGCTTTATTTAGTTCACAAATCTGAACATCCTGGAAGAAAACCACTAATCCTGTTTCCAGCCTGCCACCAGGCATGTAGCATTAGGAAGAAGGTCTTCTTGTCAGAGAAGATGCCTTCTTACACATGCATCATAGGGGAACATGGTGACATGGTAGGGGTTGCATCATGATATATATATATATATATATATATATATATATATATATATATATATATATATATATATATATATATATAAAATTTTGTTTCTAATATACACTAGAAAGTGGAACCTTACATTCTTTATTTTGAAAAGAGCAATATATTGTAATGCATTTTACAGTACACACTGTTTTATTTCTGTCTATGGAGAAAGATGTCACAACTATTTTTAATTAGATTCAAGGACAGCTGATGAAAAAAAAACATTACTTTTTCATGTCAGTTCTGAAAGAAACTAAGATGGGGCACCTCAGAAACTCTTTGATTTTAGCTATGAAATTTTAATTTTAAAAAAGAAAGGAGGGAACATATTGCTCTCATTTAAATCTAACTTTGTTCTCTCAAACTGGAAGATTGGATTTTCTTAATTAAATTATCCCCCTTGTTCACATACTCAAGGGGGCCATTGGCTCAAGGCAGTGAGAAAAATGTGTCTGGGTTTTGGGGGATGCTTGGCTGCTCTAATGCTGGTTTGTGAAGAGAATGAAATGTTTTGTTCTGGTTGGACTCCTTTTTTCCATTCCATTTGGACTTCTTTTTTCTAACTGGCCGTCGCTGCTTTCTTCTGTGCTCCTCTGTGTTGTGCCAGCATCAGCCCTGAGCCTCTCACCGAGTGAAAGCTTTGATGTGTCCCCACTGTGCCGCCGCCCCCTTATGCCCTGATTGGTGGATAGCAGGCGGGGCTGGCGGGGGCAATGTGGGAGTGGATGGGGGATGAAAGGGAGTGGGGCAGAAGGGGGCACCTGCACACAGAGCCCTGCCTGTGTGTCTGCTTCATCTTCAACTGCTTCCCTTGACCGAAGGCTGAACTCCTGTGTCAGCGACCATCACACGGTCGCTGTGACCTCCCTCTCCCTTTCTCTACTGCACTCTCAATTCATTTCCCTCTGCCTCCATATATCCCTCTTTTCTTTACTTCCATTTAGGCTGTCTGCCTTAGAAATGCATCATGCCAAAGTTGCAAATAACAGGTGAAACTCTTTAAACAGGTTCTGAATAAAATACATTTCCTCTCAACTCAAAGCAATTTACACATCTGGAAATTAGTTTTCTTTTACTTCTGAATGAGAGTCTAGAATCAATTTTATTAAAAAAAAATAGTGCAATACAATTTTCTAATAATATGATATCAGTTGTTGGGATATTTTTATTGTGTTCACTCCATGAGACGCAACTAATAATTAAATCTGTATGAACTTATATTACCAAGAACTCACAGATGATCAATAACTTTTGAGAGATCAGAACATGATAATTTTTATCAGGCATTTGCAATGATTGAAACAAATTATTTAGATTTAAAAACTGCTGTGATCTTGCAGAAGGAAATTTCACTGTATTTATTTTTCTGAATGTTGCAACAAACTCAAATAAAAAAAAAGTGTGGAAAATATGAAAATTAGAAAGAAAAGAGGGAGAAAAGCATGGAAAGAAAACAAGATACACAAAGTGATTCTTTATGTATCTTAACAGCTACTACATCATAGTAACTATTAATTATTAAAGTACATCTCTTGGCTATATGGTATTGTGTGTGATACAGATTATCTCTTTAATCTGGTTCCATTAAAAATTTATCGTAAGCCAGTCAAGAAGTGTCATGAAGGAAAAGCTATTTTTCAAAAGTGTAACATCCAACAATATTAATATCTAGCATTCTTTAAACTATGTTATAATGCTAATATTTCCTGAAAATCACGCACATTTGTTACTGTGTGAGTTCTGTTGTCTGAGCAGCAACCCCTCCTTGACCTGTGAAATCCAGCAGTTGGAGAATATCTACTGCAACCATATAGTGACAACCCTGTAAACAAAACCATGTAGACTCCAGCTCAAAGGTAAGACAAATGCTGTGTCCGAGCGTCTGCTCTAAACCCTAGATCTCTCAATTTCCATTTCCATAGAGCGGGGACTATATAGTGGACTTTATAGTGAACTCAGTTAACTGACCATTCGGACGGATGACAAATACATTTCGCTGCCTGTTGGTAACTCTGCCTTCCCGCACAATGCTTTGCGAGGAGAGCTCTCCTTGCAAAGCAATCTGGGATATATCTGCTTGTCTTGTGACTGTGAATGATCACTGCTTTTCAAGATGCATTGTGTGAAGATTAGAGTCTACTACTTTTTTATCCACTAGACATTCAGATTCTCATAAAATGGCGTAACCACTTTATAGTGCCCTATATAGTGATTAGGGCAGAAATTCGGAAAAATTTCCTCTTTTTGCAGGTAGTGTTTAGGGGGCAGCAACTTTTTTTTTTATCATACAGTAATGTCTAATTTTTCTTGTCTGTGACAGGTCTCAGACTCTGTTGGTCTTCAGAAGGGGTGTGACACAATTTGGCAATGTCAAGAGTTTTTCTTCTGTCTTGGATGAAACTATATTTTATATCAAACTAATACCCATGTGCTTAAGCCATTATTTCATACAGTATATTTGCCTATAGGTGACTTTAAAAGGCATGATAAAAAAATGGAATAGAACCTTTCACATATGTTAACGGGATTTGATGTGCTTTATCAAGGAAGAGTGACATAATGTAACTATGAAGCAAATGCAAAAGAAACATGTCATCCGTAATCCCCTCTCTCCCTAATTGAAACTCAGAAATCCCTTAACAAGTCAAAAGACTCCACACATCTTTGGTTTCTTTTTCTCTCAATACACAGCCTCAATGGTTTTGTATAAAACAGTACTTAACCAAAATTATATTAAGTATGAAAGAAGACATCAGACAGGTCAGGTATATTGATGCAACATTTATAGCAAGGTCAGAATACAAACAAATATCTTAATCTTCACATATTTTATATTTATCTTGTGCATGGAAAGAGAAAAGCACACATACTGTAGCTCTCCGTCAGAACGGACTAGGCAGATCAAGGAGGGCATTAAGCAGAAAAATACACGAGGCCACATGGTTACTCTGGTGGAGCTGCTGAGTAACAACTCATGTGGAAGTATCTGTCAGATGGATAATCGCCATTTTTAAAGAAAGGCAAACAAAGTAGCTTTACCAGAGAACACAAAACCTTGTTTGGGATAAAGCAAACCAATAAAAAAGGTGCTTGTTAGCCATAAACAGAACATTTCTGGGACACATATGGAAGAAAACTCAACTGATAAAATAAAATTATAATTTCAAAAAAACATTCCCACCATCTTCCTGATTTTTTTTTTTATTTTAGGGAATAAAGAAAAATCTTAAATGAAACACAAGTCATATACTTAGGTAAAAAAAAAGGACAAATCTTTTTTTTAAAAGAAACTATTCCTGGGTTGTTTGTGTCAATCAGTTCACACTGAAACCTGTGAATGATGTGATTTGAAGTCACAAAAATCACAAAAACGTGATTTGAAATCACAAAAATAACTAAAACATGATCAAAAACAAGTTTTTTTTTTGTTTTAGACATACCATAAATCATATGACTGCCTGCTTTCAGCAAATTCTAAAAGATAGAAGTTCACAAAAGCTCCATTGTTTTAGTGGTTAGAATAAACCTGTTTGAGTTCCTTTATTTTGCCATAAGGCCATATTTTTATGTAAAACAGAAAAATATAATAATAATAATAAAAGTATTCCCCTTGGAATAAAAATGCATGGACCTTGTGTTGCTTTGAAAATGAAACATTAGTTTAATTTCAATTATGAAAATATCAGTCACCGTGCTCATAATTTATTAGCTTCCTGGGCAGATGCTGATGTTGATGTTGATTTATAGGTCCAGTTCAGATTTAAAGTTAGATGTTGCAATTTCCAATTTGTAAATTTCTTCAGTAACACATTCTTTGGATATTTTTTTGCCAAATTATCTGCAAATGTTTGCATTTTTCTCTAAATATAGCTTAGGGCCATATTATTTTATAGTCGCACAAAACACAATTAAATATCACTGACAGCTTAGCTTCCCTGCACAAAAACATTGCTTTAAAAAACATGATATGTGCCTAAGCAATATGCATAAAGCCCAAAAATGAATTCCCTAGAAGAATTGATTCTATTTAGTTAAATAACACATTATTATAATACCAAACCATCTGGCAATTCTGAGTTTTTTGTTAATTCATTTTTGTATAATAATAATAATTGTATTTGTTTTGTTTTGAGAAAAACGTGGGACATCACCTCATTACCTTTAGTAAAATGTATTTTATAATAAAAAGTGATCAGACTAGCATGGTTGTGTTTATCGCTTGCCATGGGGCCAGGCATTTTCTTTTATAACTTGCAGTTATGTCTCAACCCCAAGGAAACAACACTTGATTAAGATCTGTACACTTTTTAGACCTGTTTGGTGAACAAAGATCTGAGCTGACCCTTTGTAAATGCAGTTGTCGCAGAGGTGACCTGCTTGTAAATGAGGGTCATGGTTCAGGTGCAGAAGGTCATATGAGTTGGCCCACAGTGAGCAAGGGGGCATCTCAGTAGCTGCCACGGCTTCGACCCCTAAATGCTGAACGTGCATTTGATTGCGTTAGGGCCAATAAAGTGTGGTGCTCCAAGGCAACACAGAGGTCACCTCTGGGTCCGCTGAGATGTGAAAGGTGACAGGCAGCAGGATCTAAGCCAATAGAACTCAAAGAGCATCTGTCAGATACTTTCGACAGGAGTGTTTGCTCAGCAGCTAGACACCTTTTATTGTAAGCAGACACAAGTACCTTGTGGATTTCCATTCTTTATGTCTTAAATTCACTTTTGAACGTATCCAAAGATAACTTAGAAAAACAAAAATCATATATTACCAGCCCTGCTTCAATTTTAGCCTTGTGTCTCCCCTCCCCTCCACCTCAATGTTCATATTTAACAGAAGTCTCAATGGGATTGTTAAAGAAGTGTAAAATACTTTCAAAGCATCTTGTGCTTGAGAAATTTCAGAGCAAAGCATGGCAACACACAGCACTTAGGCCAAATCCCAAAGGCCGTGACTGGCACAGCATGCCCCACATTAGCTCAACCGCACCTCACTGAAATGGACTCGCCTGAGTGGAATGAAACCCATAAGGCACCACGCACACTGCGCCAGCGGCTTTATCAAACAGAGATCAATGGACGGCAGTATTCACCACGAGCACCCAGGCTGCAAGGACAAATACAGTATCATGAGGGGGAGGTTGCGGGAGTCATTGATAGGCTTAAGCTGTGAATGTGTACATCTAGTACCCCCCCTTTAATCAGGTCTCCCAACCACAAACACTGGGCGTGAAGCGATGCGTTTCAGGCAGCGAGCCTTTCAGGCAGGACAAAAGGTGGGAGAAGCAGTGGGACTCAAGCCCCGACCCTCTCATTCGATGAATGTGTCTTAGTTTTCCAGTGGAGCACAAAAGGCCTTTGCCCTTCCAGCTGTAAAATTGGTAGACAGGGAGCCTCTACAATTACCTACTTCTGTGAATCCACACAAAACTACAGCATTTACTGTGAAGGAGCCAACCAGCCCTTGATGTGGAAAATAAGATTAAAAAGAGAACAGAAAACAAAAGAAATTGCATTTTCATACTAAAAGCTGTCGATCAATACTACAGTACGGAAGTACAGCGATAGACAAATAAATACTGAGATAGATATACAGATCTACTGTACAATTTCTTTCTGGTAATTGGGACAATTCATACACCTAGTTTGTAAATCCCAGTGCATCCATGTTTATAAATGGGAATGGTGTTAAAGGGTACAATCTGATGATAGCAATGATATAATCGTGTTTAATGTTGTCTGAATGCATGGTGCCTGACAGGTCCAAACGTGCTGTAAACCATGAAATGAGCTTTAAAAACAAATGTTATGAAAACTCTAAAAAACACAAAAGCAAAATAAAAATTCATAAAAAAATGTAGCAAACAAAAAAAAGAGCTGTAAAAAGGTGAAAACATGCAGGAAATGGAGAAGTGAGCTGCAAAAACAGTTACTGTATGATACAAACTCTAAAACATGCAAATACAAACAACAAATTCAACAGTAAAATGCTGCAAGCAAAAAAAAATATGCAATCACTATAGACAGAAGTAGAAACAAATAATAAAAAAAAAAAACATGATATGGAAAATAAATACTGCAAGCAAAAACAACATGCAAGCAAAGTATAACGTTGCAATTACAAAGAGAAAATGATGGAAGTAGCAAAAACAGCTGCAAACCCGCTCTAAAACACCGGAAGTGTTTCAGTCCACTAGAGGCAGCTGAAAAAATAACTAACTATATCGGACCCAATACATACCTAAATTACTATATATAACTATGTTGTTATTATATAAAACTGCATCACAATGGCTGTGTTGGAATGTCCGTTCTGGCCCCCTAAATCCCTCCGTTTCTATATATAGTGGGGACTATATAGTGGACTATAGTGAACTCCGTTAACTGACCATTTGCACAGATGATCACTACTCTTCGCTCCCTGTTGGGGACGTGACTCCGCCTCCCACACGGTGCATGTCCCACCTTTATTTGTCGCTGCTGCAGAGTAGCGACAGCAGACCGCTGTGACAACAAATCCCCTCGTCTAGTGAGCATGGATGATCGCTACTTTTCAAGGTGCATTGTGGAACATTTCGGGCCCACAACTTATTCATCCACTGGACGTTCAGACACTCATTTACGGTAAAATAGTGATTAGGGCATTCAGACACAGCATTTGTGTTCAACAATGAAATGAAAGACAAGAAGATTCTCCTTTCTTCTTTCAACTTTTTTGAATCAAAAATCAAAGTCAATCAAATCAAAAAAAACTCTAAACCCTGCGTTAAAGCTTAAATTACTGTTTTTACAGAGGGTCTGGTCCGATATGTTTTGCTCTTTGTTCAGCTCCCTCTATTGGTTCAAATTGTCTGCAGGATGTTTCATTTCCTTTTGTTTTTTTTGTGCCTGTTTGTTTGGGAGTTTGAATAACACATGTTTTTGCAGCTTGTTTCATCATTTATTGCATGTTTGCACCTGCAAGTCTTCTGCAACCTCTAACATTTTTTCTTACAGCATTTAGCTAAACCCACCCAACCTGAAAGATGCACCACTGGAAAGTTCAATAGAAACAAATGTATATTTCCTGCATATAGTAAAATCTTCTAAAATTGAAACAAAATAGAGTTACACCTTTTGCCCCCATTATGTTCTATATAAATTTGTCAGATAACAGAGAGTGACATCAATGGCATCATTATCTACCTTAACTACACCATTTAAATAAAAAACTAAATCCAAAAACAAAACTTACTACTTCAAATACCCCAGCAGTTTTATTGACTCCCACTGAATTGTGGCATCTACATTAATTCAAAAGGAGGTATAAATGGCTGGTTAATTAAGTAGTATTGTCATTAGTGAGACCTAATGACTTTTACGACAGCCAATAACTACCTTTCTTACAGCTGGCTTGTCAACACTGAATGTGATAGACCAGTGCTGAGGTTCTGCAGCAATCTGATGCAGGTATTTAATTATAAACTGTCAAGATGCTGGCAATTAAGTCTTGTTTACATTTCTTTTGTTTGATGGGTGCATTTTTGTTAACTGTGAGTATCGGTTGTGCTTCTGCTCTGATGTTTCTATACAAAAGAAACATCAGAGCTCTTTTTTCGACCCTTCCTCTCCTAAAATACTAAGACAGAATATACTGCAGTCCTTTATACACATATTTTCCCAAAATGTTTATCCGAGCTCCCATAAAAAAAAATATACAGGAGAGAAGCAATACTGCTAAATTATTACTAATTACATTTGTAGGTGTTCTTTCTTTCTTTTTTTTTTTTTCTTTTTTGTGAATTTAAAAAAACTGGCAAACGACAAGGTTAAAGCACAGGTTCCAGGTGTCTTAAAGGCGATCCAGAAGATGTGTATTTGACACAGAGCTCATCACTCAGTGCCTGGCTCTGTTGTTTACTCGATACAGACGACTTACTGCTCATCACAGCCTGTGGCTCCCTGTTAAGAAAAGGGAGAAAGGATTGTAACTTTGGCCCTATTGTTTAACAGCTCACAAAGACAGAGGACACAGAAATTATTCTGAAGAGCAGGAGGCACATGGTGGAAAATGACCTTTAACTGCACTTCCTTAGCTGAATCTCATCCAATTAGAGCACTGTATATTTTCCCTAATAGCAGCTGATGAGGCAGGGCGTATGAGCGAGCACGCCCGACTGGTGTTGCTATGCAGCGAGATGGCTGCTTAGCACCGGAGGAGCGCTGGGGAATAAGTGAGCAGAGAGCTTTAATTTGATAGGGTTAGAATCCTGCAGGCTCGAGGGTCGTGGGTCACCAGGAGCTCGTCTCACACTGAATATGAAGAAATCAGAAGTAAATTGCTTACATCTGCTGCCAGTGGCTGTGAAGGCTGTGATTGGCTCCCAGAGGTGTGCACTATCTAACAGAGGCATTGAAAGAGGAGGTGGAAGAGAGAGAAGCGGGGGGGCCAGTTGGATGTGGGGGTTCTTGGCGCAAAGACGGCTTGTAATTGGAGTAATTCTGCATTAATAGATGTTAAAAATCCTCCAAGCACCAGATTTAAAAAGCAATGCCCTCATGAAATGTAGTAAGACCACAGGGGCGTTTTTCTTTTTTTTAAGCATTGCATTGTAATCACGGCAGACATTTGGAAAAAGACAGTTTCTCTGATGAGAACCCCAGTGGCTGTATCGGACAGAGAAGCAGATAAACACAGTAAACAATGCTGTCATGTAAAAATTACTTTCCATCAACATTGTCCACATTCTTGATTGAGAGGAAATAGTATGCTGTACTACAGCCAATGAATAATGTTACATCAGGTCAAAGTTTAACATGCTCTATATTGCATCCTCCATATCTGCGTCTATAGATTCCATTCTGTCTAACTGGTTTGTTTGTGTGGATTCCATTGTGATTCCTAGCTACATCCCCATGCTTCTAGCATTTATTATAATTCTCCTCTGTCAGTGTGAGACCGTCTAGAGGTTCATGTTGCTCATCACAACCCCTTACTTTGGGACTGTGTCCAACAGCAAATGGGACAGGCTGTGAATTATCACAAATGCTTTGGCAAATGACACTTCATTGGAAGGTCTTTGTCACCAATTACATGTCTATTAAGAAACAGTCAATCAGTCAATTTGCAAATAGCCAACCCTCCAAGGGCTCAGCTATTGACAGGATGTTGTCAATAGTCCATCTGATATGATTTAGATGTTAAAGAACAGTGTGATCACCACAGACACTTGACAATCTTGCTGAATGGCTAGAGGCTAACTTCTGTGTTTGGCAAATTGGTGAGAAAATAATATATTTTGGAGTTTAATTTCTATTTATTTTTCAGTTTCGACAACTTAGCCTTATTTATATTGGGGCTATTTTTTCTTCATGTTGGGGTATATTTGTTCTAAAACGGGGAGGAAAAGAGTTATTCCCCTTTTCATTATTCACTTCAATGCGTTTCATATCACAAATGCATAGATATCATATTGATTAAAAGGTACAACAAAGAACATCTGGTTTAGACCATTACAATTACTAAGACAAAAGGATGAAGAGTGAGACAAAAAGGTTGGAGAACAACAAGAAGAATAAACTAATTCTATATATACTAAAACATAAAACTAAATTACTACTGATACAAATAATTTTAGTAAACAAGACATTTTTTCAGTAAAAGAGTATTTTGCCGCAACTAAAATTTCATATCAATAAAAGCATGTTATTACAATTTGATCAATTAAAGCGACTTCTTAAGCACATACGGTAAGCTGCAGGAGAGGACTTTTGTCATTGCAAGGGTGACGCAGGAGAGCTGATTTAGAGACATAAGTGACATAGATTGGCAGAGGAGCCATGTTATGGGCAGGTGTTCAGCATGCATTGATTACTCACGATGACTGAAAGAAGGGACATTAAGGAATTGCAAAGGGCCTTACAGGTTCAATGACATCGTTTCTGATCTACAAATGGTAGCTGAAGTCAAAGGCAGTATTTTCCTGTGATGTTGGGAAACAAAGATTTTATTAATGTTACAAGCAAATCCAGTCTAATGCGTACCTCACTTTCTGTAACATTGACTAAACTACTGGCTGCCTTTGTTTAATACATCTTTCTTTACTTTTTTAGTGTTATACTGAAATTACTTGTTTAGCATTCTCTTTTTCTTAACTTGGAAATACACAAAGTATAAAGTTCCTACTTCGTTTTATTTCTGGAACGTTGACTCCTGCTTACATTTTATTATGAAGGCTTTTATTTTTGATAAAATGCTTGAAATGGACATTATTGTTCAGTGTTATATTACATCAGTTGTAGGCTATTGCTGTGCATTCTTATCAGGCTCTAAAAAAAATCAACTTTGCTTTTTGCTGCGCATTCTGGGCATCAAAACATGTGTAAGTCTATGGGTGTGTGTGTCCAGAGGACCAGTGGCACATCTAAGAATCCGAGCGTTTGATGCTGGAGTTCAGAAAATGTAACTTTTGCTACTGGACACCAGAGCGTCAACCAATCTGAAAAGCTGATCAAGGAGTTTTTCTATTGGAGACAGACACTAAATGCAAACTGTCATCGCAGACCAGAAGCTCTGCAGAAGAAAAATAAAACTACAGGCTCCAGGCCTGTGTAGGCTACAAGGAAAAGAGAGAGAGCTCTGATCAATATTAATGCACTAAAACATTATTTTGTGAACTATGGTGAAACAGTTTATAAGTACCCAAATTAACTGAACATTTTAAAACCTGCCAATGAAAAATATTCAATTGTATGTTCTGGTATTTGCAGCTTTTACCACAAACCTTAAAAGCTGTTTATATTAACTTCCAGCTGCTGGGAACAGCAGCAGGAAATCCCCCACAAACTGGCAGCAGCAGAGAACTTTCAGCTGAGATTTCAAGCGCTGCCTCCTGACGGTATGCAAAAAAAAAAAAAAAAGCCTATTTTAGTAGGATCATAACCCTGATGAACGTACTGCACAGATGATGTTTGGAGGTGGACTTTTTTGTCTATAAACGTGTTAAAACTATTTTTCCTACTCATGAAGTAAATAAAGCCAAGCTGCTATCTAAATTACTAGCTAACCACAGAACAGTGAGATAAACAGAATTGCAGATTGTTGAAGTGTCAAAGCAACTTGATCACTGTTTGATCCATCGTCTGACCCAGTGTCCAAATTTCTGCGTTTCAGCATTTTTGTGCTTAAAACGTTCCTGGTGTGAACGTAGCATTATTGTCTGTCGTCTTGTTCCTGTCTTGACTCAGTTTTCCCACCATAAACACTCAAATGGTCTAGAGTAATATACAATTTGTTCAGTTATATGATACTCTCCATTAATTAATTTCTAAATGATTTAATTGCTGCGATGGACTGGCGACCTGTCCAGGGTGTACCCCGCCTCTCGCCCATTGACTGCTGGAGATAGGCACCCCTCGCGACCCCACTTGGGACAAGCGTGTAAAGAAAATGGATGGATGGATGGATGGATGGATGGATGATTTAATTGTTGAATTAATTTGATCATTGAACTCCCAGATACATTTAGAGTTCCGATAAAAGGAAAGTCATCCATATTATTCACATTTCAGATCATAAAAAATAAATTGTTACTTTAGCAAGTAGACTCCTGCGCACCATTACTGACACCCAGGAGATTTAAGTATATATTACCGGTATGTAAAATCTATTGAAGTAAATTCATCAAGTGAAACAACATTTTACTACATAAAGCTTGTGTGAGATACAAATTAGCAATGAAAAGAACATTTAAAAACCTTAACATTACAAGGGCAACATAAAAATTTTGTTTACTGTGTCAATTGCATTGGCACACTCTGCTGCAAATAGAAACCCAATTTGGCTCACCTGTTGCAAACCACAAACAGGGATTACCTGTGGTATATTGCCTCCACCCATCTGACAATAATCCAATGAATTATTATTATTATTATGTTTGAAATAAAGAATAAAAAAAAAAGAATAAAAAATAAATTATCATTTTGGTGTTGTAAAAAGCCACCTGTTATTCTCTTTTCATGTGTGACAATAGTAAAGACAAAGGAGCTGTCTGAGGACACCAAAATGTTATTATTTGCAAGGACATACTTATACCTTCAAATGGTATTAGGCTATTTTCAAAGACCTTGGTATCACTGTTTCAACGGTTTATAATGTTATTAAGAAGTTGGAGGAAAGAGACAACTTGATGAATGAAGTCATGAAAGTTGGTGAGAATGGTGAAAAAACACCACATCAAACATCTTAAAACCTGAAGACCGTCCAGGAGCAATCTGGTCAAGTACCATATGCCGCACACTAAACAAGGCGCGTTTTGTTTTTATCAATGAATTTCTACTATTATCTATAATGATACTATCAAGAGAATAGTCCGTCCTCTAGTCCATCCTAGTCTAACTTCTAGAGGTCGGATTTGGAAAGAGAAGACAACTAAGCTTCTGGGGGAAGAGAGATGTGGTTCCAAAGTAAAACACATTCACTTTGGGGAAAGTGCAAAACAAAATCCCATTCCTAAGGTAAAAAATTCAGGAGAGCACTTTCAATAAAAAGTTTTACCCCAACTTTAAAAAGAATGTTTGATCTTCGTGAAAGAACATGGACAAACCTTAAGCCTTCTAGGACAATATTTTAAGCACAGATAGAAAAAATGTAGCTTTTTGGTAATGCACACCAGCAGAATGTTTACAGATGGTGCAATGAAGGCTTAAAGGAAAAAAAACACCATAAAAATAGTCAAACATAGTGGTGGATCCTTTATTGTATTGGACTGTTTTCCTCCATCTGGTACAGTGGCCTTGACTATATCAAAGGCATCAGTAAACCAGAAGATTGTCAAGCCATAATAGAGAGAAATATATTGTCCAGTGAAAGGAAACTTGGTTTCAGGCAAAGATCATGGGTCCTCCGAGTTCGAGCCCCACTCCCACAGTCTGCCACTCTGGGTCCCTGAGTAAAGACCCTTAACTCCACACTGCTCCCTCAATGCCTCACAATGGCAGCCCACTGCTCCCCAAGGGGATAGGTTAAATGCAGAGAGTACATTTCATTGCTCTGTACCTGTGTCAGTGTGATGACAATTAAAAAGCTGGAAAAAAAAGATAAATACCCAAAGCATGCCTCGAAAATCATGTATGAATGTTTGAAGAGGGGAAAAAATGACTGTTTTAAAATGGCTAGCAATAAGTCCTGATCTCAATCCAATTGACTTGATCTAACAAGTTAATTGTTTGAGTAATGTGCCAGACACTATTGGTGGTAGTGTTGCAAGTTCAGATCATGACCCTGGAGTTTGCCTTTGCTCCTTTGACATGTAGGAACTTCTTTCTTCGTTTTTTATATGTCTATTTCTCTTTCTTCTCTTGAAAAATAGAGTGAAAGAGAAAGAATATAGGAGCTTGCCTCAGGACAAAGTTTTTGTTTTACATCAGGAGCTGGACATTTTGTATTATGTAACACAAATGAGCATCTCTCCTGTCATTTTCTGGCATCCAGTATATTCCTCCACAGCCACATTTGACTAAACCAAAACACAAATTGGATGTCTGGCAGACTAATTCGATTTGCCCAAAAATCCTGAAACTGGAAGCCAGTTAGTTACCTCAAATGATGGACGCTAATATTGTGTTTTCAGCATGTAACTGCAGCTCGGCAGACTGTCCCATCCTAATCAAAACAGTCGCTTCCCAAACGTTATTACATTATGTTGCCATTTTCAGATAAATGACTGTAAAACGCCTCAGCACTGATGTCTGACGCTGAAGCACATTATATTTGCTGGCTTACTCTGGTTTCACACAGTCCCGCTGTCTCATTTTGGTAACTTATACACTGGAGATAATGCTCCATAAGAGCCATCAGTACAAATTAAAAAAAACATCTCTCAGCCACCAATTGTATGAGCGTGGAAGAAATATTGTTTCACCATTCTAAATCAAAATGTGAAACCCCTGAATCCCTGTCCTCCTGTATGCTAGCCAAGTTCATGTAGAATGGTTATCCATTGAGGGGGCATTATGCTGTTCTGGAACATGTCAAGGTAGATATTCAAAATGCTTAGTTTCTGCTTTATGTGGATGAAAGATAATATAGAACATTTTTCTTAAAATACATCAGTGTTAATAAGTAAGACGTTTGAGAAAATTATTATGGGGTTCCAATTGTGTCCTAAAACACAAGGAAAGGAAAATCATTAGAAATAATATAACTAAACAGTAGTAACTAAACAAAATTTTGAATTTAAATTTTGGGGAATGTAAATTGTAATGTAATTATGTTTTATGGAGTGCTGCAATATTTGTTATACCTCATGGATGTGCATTGCTGGTGTGTTGGAACACATTTACTCTGCTTTTTGTTTTTTCAGTCTTCCACCAAATGGTGTCAATGAGACCATTGCTGAATTTAAATTCAGTGGCTGCGTCCACTAAATGCCCAGATTCGTCTGCCGATTACGTCATAGCGTGGTGTGGTGGTCTATTCAGATTGGAAGACTCCACCTTATGCGCTGACAAATGCAGCCTTCTTTTTGCCCGTTTTGAAGGACAGGTCTGATGTATCCTCCATAGCCTTGGGTATCCCATGATTCATTGCGAGTCCAAGAAATCCAGCTCTTCCTTGCTCAGAGGTAAAAGAGAAATGGTGCTTAACAGTGATGAATACTGTAAGTGCAGTTTAATATAATACAAGTGTGTGAATAGTTACGCATGAAATTAATGAAAATTTTTGTTTTAAATGGTTACTGAGTCAGATATGTGGTGAGTAATGTTTGATTTATTGAAAGGTTTTTATCTGTCCCTGTCCAAATGGGTTTGCTTGACATTTAAGGACAGATTCCAATGTCTCTGCAGTGTGGGAAATACAAATCTGATATTCTAGACTATGGTACTGCTGCTGAAGCTCCTCGAAAATGTAATCTGCACACAGAATAGTGAGATTATCAGTATCCATTCTTTGTCTGCTTTTTTTGTCTACTGTTACGGTTGATAGGTGACAATGCGTACTGCTGTGAAAGCAACAGAAGGCTGGACCTGTTTGAATCCATAGCCAAACTCTTCTGGACTCCTTATTTTCACGGACCTCGAAGGACCCAGTCCAGGTAGACCGGATCCTTGGAGGATGCAGCCTTTGAACTCAAACTCACCCAATGGGCCGACCTGCAGCTGATTGTTCACAACTGCAGACAATTTGTCTTAACAGCTCACGGGTATAAGAGGACCTGCCGCCAACACTCTTTCTGAGTGATAACCATAGTGATATGCCAATCCTTCTGACTGTATTTTTCTGTGTGAAGACATTCACCTAGCAATCCCCCCCCCACTACCATTACTTCAGTACCTCACAATAATATACTTACTGTTTTTTATTTTTTCTGAGCTCCTGTGATTATCAACTTCAACTCATCAAAACCATGACATATGTGTAGTAAAATGTATTTATATGTAAGTATTGGGTGTAAGTAGGTATGCATGTATATGTGCATGCATTTATAGATGTAGATATTCTGTGCATGTGTGCAAATGTGTATGTAGTATAGATGTATATGTGCATTCTCATGTATTTGTTTGTATTGTTATGATACATTTTCCTTCCTAAAGCAAAATAAAATTAAGTGGGTTGTTCAAGTTTCTTTTTATGCACAAAGTAAAAGCTGTGTTTTGGGTATTCAGGAAAAAGAACGTGAAGAAAGTGTTCCACTCCAAACTCTGAACCATTGGTATTCTTGTTGTGGTTGCTGGTTAAACACAAGTCTAAAAAAGCCATTAAGCTACTGCTATTGAGATTTGTGCAATTGTGCATTATGTATATGCACATGATTTGCTTCTGTGATTGTCAAAATACATCTATTCAATTTCTTACAAGCACACGGGAGACTCTTTATGCCCTGGATAAATCAGACTGACCATATGCAGCATAAGGACCTGATAGTCCTTAACTATCCACCATAATTACCATGACAGAATCACTTAGGATTCTGCCTCATCTCACAGCTGTACAGGCATAAACACCTCTAAGGAATCTTGCAGTAGATATAGCTCCATAGGAACCAAAATAAACACACCAAAAAAAAATCCCACAAATTAAAAGGATGATGTTTGAAGACTGGACGGGATTAGGTTAATTAATCATAGACTTTACAGGGAAGTCAAACACATTGGTGCCTCTGTCCTTAAATAAAATGTTTCTAGGACATAAACAGACTTTAGTAGGCATAACAACAAACCAAAAGTAAGAAATGAGGTTTTAGAAGAACCTGTTTGAAAAGACTGTTTTTAGAGAGATAGTTGAGCACAGAGATATTCTCTGTGCTCGACTATTTATAACATTTGCTTCCTCTAAATGGAAGAATACTAAAAATCTTGTTATTCAATGGCTTTTTTTTGGCATGTTTGATGGTAATATTTCCCTGTTTTTACACTTGATTTGTGTGTGATAAAGACTGAGAGATGGGAAAAAAATAAACAGAAAATCATTAAAAGCAGAGAAATCTCCAGCTCATAAATCAGTGGTGGGTGTTCCAGCTGAGGTAGCTCAATAAGCTTTCCCTTAAACATTGGCCCATGGTAATGGGAATATCTCGGGGTCAATCGGGGTTACGCAGTCTTCCTCGACAGGAAATGAGCTTTTGGTGGGCTGTGTTCCCAAGGTAATGAACAATGTGTGTGTGTTTAATCTTAGCTAATATTGTTATAATAACCAGATAAATTATTAAAAACAAGCAAATGGCAACACTCTAATGACCACCAGTGTCACTTGATTTTGTTGTGCTATTTCACAATTATTTATACAAAACTTCAGCTTCATCTTGCAACTGAGTTGTCTGTTTTTTGGTGGTGGTGATGACGCCTGACAAGATTAAAGGTCAGATGATGCTACTTCTGGGTAAACTTCCTCACCTCCTCCCAATGAAATGTAATTTTCTCATCCATCCTGACAACTTGTAACACAAGTTATTGGGACAGTGCAGGTGTATTATTTTGGTATTTTTCATCCACTGTTAGGTCATTATTGCTTAAAATCTGCCATAAAGCAGCTTTAGTGATGATGGCTGGGGTGGGAAGAGGGGGGCAGGAAATATATGTCCTACTATGCAAATTTATTCAAAAGCGCTCCATATTGTATAACAGCGATGCATCTGGCATGAGTAGTCTATGTGGGACAAAAAGTTTGTCATCAAAGTATTTTAATATTCAGCAGAAGCTATCTTTAAGGGTTTCTAGATTTCCAGATATATTAATGAAGCAGGAGAAACTGTAAAGGGGGAAGTTTTGTCACCACCCCAATATACAGTCTGGATATTCAGTCCTGAAATCACAGAACAAAATGCATCAAATAAATACTTTATTCATGTTGAGCTGCTTTCTCCCCTCCATTTTGATCACGTCATTCCCGCTGGAAAATTGCAATTAAGTTTGGAGAGATAAAACATGCCAACTACTCTGCATTTCAAGGCTTGATTGGCCTATCAGCTAGTCAGTATGCTGCCATGGTTTTCATCACTGTTAATTGATCCTTTCTTTAATTAATCTGGAAAGGAAAGCCCATATCTCTATCCTGTCTGATCGTCCCCTCTGTCTGTCATAACACAATAAAAGGCCTTATCCTGCAGCTAGTTACTCTGTCTTAGCTTCTCTTTCTGGCTCGCTGCCAGATGCACTATTTATGGCACACCTATCTAACTACAAGTCGGCTGTGTGGAGTTCACTGGCTTGGGGTTCATTAAAAGTGCTCCACTCGGCTACTTCTGATTTGCATGCACTGGCACCTTGCTTTTAATATGGATGTGAAGGTTAGCATGAGGCCATGGCACTTTCTAAATTTCTGTTGTCCGACTGTATCTCGACGCTGACATTTTACACATTTTTTATCTAATTAAACTGAATGCCGTTATTTGTCCCTGTTTATCTGCTGCTATTAAATATCCTATTTTTAACAGGTTTGGTCCAATTGCTAATTTATTAACTGAGTATCTAATTTGCATACACTTGGGCAAGATGTCTATATCAACTCTCATTGGGAATATAGTTTTATATTACAATAATGCATTTGTGACTCTGACATGGATTTGCTGCTGTGTTTTGAATAACTGTTCTGCAGCAAAACCCAAGTGTATTTGAACCTAATGTTTGGAACTGTTTGCCGAACATTCTCCTTCAGGATTTTTGGGTAATAATCATAATGTGTGATTCTGTCAACTACAATAAACTACTCCAGGTGCTGAAGCAGTACAGCAGCCCACTACACTACTTGTGCCATATTTGATGGTCTTCATAGTTCTCCTTTCTAAAAAGCTTACTTTAGTTTTAAACCACATATGTTTTTTTTTTTTTTGTTGTTGTTTTTTTAAGTCTTTGTTTTTCTAAAAGTTTCATTGATTTTTATACATTCCATCAGGGGATTTAAATTGGAACCTTTCCATAGGTGCCTGATCATTTTCTCACTGTTGATTGATTGATTGATTGATTTTAAGTTTGTTGATCCACGGAAGAGGGGACTTTACTTGTCCAAGCTTTACAAACAACACTGAAAACAATATGAACCAAAAAAATAAGTATTTAAGACACGTATTACTCAATAGAATTAAGTAAAATTATGGTTATCTAAGATGCACAGTTCTGGAGGCTACATATAGATTATAAAGTTTGACAGCCTCAGGTCTTATTGCACTCCCGGTTGCGGCTCCACCAATCTTCAGCTGAGGCTGCCTCTAAGGATTTCTAGAGTACTTTACAAGGGATGAGAGACTTGTTCTCGATTGTTCTGATCTTCACCAGTACTTGGTCTCATTCTACCTCTTTTATTGAAGCTATTCTGGTCCTTGCAACAAATAGCCTTTTTATTGTTTTTTTTTTCTTTAATCTCTTACCTTTTTTTCCAGATCCCAACATAAAACTGCAAATTAAATGAAATCCAAAATGACTATGCCTGTAGGGAGCGGCTTGATACAGCTCTCAACAACGGCTTATGCCGCTTAGAACCCTACAAACTAGGCATTAATCCTGAATCTTTATGAAATCAAAATGTTTATTTCACTGTTAAGCTGCTGCTCATTCAATGTCTGAAAGCTTTACAAAACAACAATAAAAGTTGTCTAAGTCTAAATGGAACTAGCCATTGACTTTTGATAGAATATCTGTAACATATTATTAAATTACCCAAACTTGTGGAGAAAGTCTGCTTGTGTCCTCTTTCTTAAGAACCTCAATGTTTGTAGTCCAGTGCATCTCACAGTAAAGGGTAATACTGAGGTATTTATAGGAGGTAACTTGCTCCTAATCTGCTCTAGACATGAAGATCACTGGCAGAGATGTCTTCATTGGAATGAAATTGGCATTCCTCTGGCTTCTCCATGTTTTGCTGTAAATATTCACGGCAATATCATCTTACCAAGTTGTCCACCAGTTTGCTGTACGCTTACTCCTGCCTTTCGATAAAACATGCCACTATAGTGGGTATAGTCATCTGGCTACTTTTGAAGATGTCACAAAGTCCAACTTGTAGGTAGTGAACAGGAGGGAAGATAGCACAGTTACATGGGGGCCTCCAATATTGCATATCAGACGATCAGACAGTTATGTACCTTCATGAACTACAATCTACCCATCAGCTAGTCAGAGATCCAGGTAATGAGTGATGCAGACCACATTCCTTTTTCAGCTCTTCCCTTAACAGTCCAAGGTGGATACAAGTGGAGGTAATGAATCATGAACACTGACTCTAACAGAGTGGTTAGGCTTTCAGTGTTTTAGATGTGACTTTGTTTTGTGGCCTCCTGGATGACAGCTACATGTTTCTCTATTTGTGGACAATGGCTTTCAATGTGCTTCTTTGCTGTCCCAAAAGCCTCAGGACAAACATCTGTAAATCTTGTTTCACATTTATTCCAGAATTCCTTTAGATTGGGTCCTAATGTGCAGCCATTTGACAGATTTTAGCCTTCATTCTTCATATATCAGGAATAGAAAGATATGATTTATGAACAGGGATTTTTCGTTTTTGTTGGGGGG